>NC_040903.2:164230120-164486986 GCF_004126475.2 Phyllostomus discolor
GGAGCATTTATTACTGTGGGGTGGGAAAGAACACCAAGTGGTTTTGCTAGGAATGCTGAGCAAACGATTCTGAGGTACTCCTGGTTCAGGTTTTCCTCCTAGCAGTCATTTTAATCAGCACTTCCCCTATTTAATGAGCTTGTAATGCCATTACATAATCACCCAGCTCATTGGATTAATGATGAAAAGAGGAACTGATTTTTCCAGTTGCATCATTTGAAGTAAATGTTAACTTTCTTTCTGAGTCTTTAGTTAACCGCATTAGTGTGACAAATATGTCTTTGTCTAGCATAAGTAATTAGAATTTAATCACTTTAACTGCATCTTAATTATCCCAAATGAATTGAAAGGACATTTAATAGCAAAGATTAAATTGCCTTAATGAACGATTTTTGTGACTCCATCAATATTCGAAGCGCGTTAGCCACTCCTCTCACGCACTTCACCTACAGTGATCACGGGTGTCACTAGGTGGCGCACTTCGCTCGGTTATTTATTTAATTTTCGCCATTGATCTATTTTAGAAGACAACAGGAAAGGAAGAGAAAAAGCACATAGTATTGTGTTCCTTTTGATAACCTCTCTTTGGGACTATGAGATCATCACCAGATTCGAAAACGAAAGCAATGATTTCAGAAAGTGTCGATTCTGAGTGCCCTATGGCATATGCAAAGGAGGGTGAGAAACACATGGATAACTGGAAACACACGGTATTTGATGGAAACTGTAAGTTGCCCTTTGGATGATTGCCAACATATATACAGAGTTTTAGTCAATTTATTATTTTTTAGTGCAGAGTCCTAAAATATGAATAATAGGCAAGCTTTGGAATAGCAAGTCAGGAGCTGATGTGAAGCCAAGAAATGTAATTGCTGTGCAAGTGCAGATCAGAAGGCCAATGCCTGAAAGTATGGGAGGTTTGGGCCTTTGGGCCCTCCTCCAGGCATGAGTCCCAATGGACTGGTCGTACCCACAGAACACATCTAATGAGATGGGTCTTGCCCATCAATAATTGTTTAAGTGAACAAATGGATAGGGAGACTTTGGTTCCACATCCAGCGCTGTTACTGCCTTACATTCTCCCTGGCTGCTTCTTCAAAAGAGAAGAATAAAAAGTCTTGAGTAAAAAGGAAATAAGTTTCCATAAGTAACTCTCTTTGAGAGTCCCAGAGGGAAGACACACCTCCCTAATGTTGAGACCTTCATTATGCAGAGATGTTCTAGATTGGGTATCTATGACAGAGAATCAGACATTTCCGCATTTGGGGTCCACTGACCTGGCAGACCTGCTCTAGTGATGGAGGAACGGGGAGAAAGGTCAGAGGGTTCTGGGCTGTGACCTGAGAAACCTGAGTCCCAGGCATCAATGATTTCCAGCTGTGCTATCACAGTTAAGTTATTCAGCCTCATTGTACAGAGAAACAGGGGAAATAATGATAATTACCATATAAACTAGTGGTTCCCAAACTTTCCTGAACATTAAAATCACCTCAAGCTCTTAAAAATCCCAATGCCCAGGACATATTCTATATCAATTATAGCAGAATATCTAGGGGTATAGCCAAGAATCATTTTTCACACTTGATCTTAGACAAAAGGCTGAGAGGTGATGGCAGGAATCTTTTTTTTTTAAGATCCCCAAGTGGTTCCAGTATGTAGCACAATTTGGGAGCCACTGGTATAGACAGTGGATATTAAATGAGAATATTTATGTGCCTAGCATGTACCTAACAGAAAGTGCATAGCAGACATAAACTCCTTCTCCGTGAATTGGTATAAAAATCTGATAGGTGGTATTCCAGGGTCTGGTTCTATTCAGCTGTTGTCTTTTTTTTTTTTTTTTTTTTTTTTTTTTTAGATTTTATTCATTTATTTTTAGAGAGAGGGGAATGGAGGGAGAAAGAGAGGGAGAGAAACAGCAATGTTTGGTTGCCTCTTGTGTGCCCCCCACTGGGGACCTGGCCTGCAACCCAGGCATGTGCCCTGACTGGGAATCGAACCTGTGACCCTTTGGTTCTCAGGACTGCGCTCAATCCACTGAGCTACACCAGCTGGGACCAGCTGTTGTCTTATCAAATTTTCTTGCCAAGATAAGAAAAAAACTCCTAGAAGATAATTTGATCCAACTTTATGATACTATATTTTTGAGGAACATAATGTGATAACTTTATAGCAAGACCTATGATAAAACATAAATCCATATGTTTATATTAAAATAATCAGATTATCTTCTGATTGGTCTGGTCATTCAACCCAATCCTATCATTTCAGGAGGACATAAAGCTTCATTAGTATTAACACACTTGTGTTAAAATAAAAACTTGTACAAATCTATAGACAGAAAACAGGAATTTATGGTTGTGCACTAAATTCATTCACATTACAAATACATTTTTTTCTTTTTACTGAACTCTCTGAGGCTGGCAGTTTCCATGTGGAAATAATATAGCTTTTCCCTCCCAAATGTGCATATTCATCTTATTTATACACATAATGAAAATAGTACTTAATGAATACTTGTTTTATCCAGAATTATAAGATATCTACCCTCCAACTACCATGACTTCAGTAAGATCCCCCTTCTGTAGCTACCCAAGGGGACCATTAGATTTTTTCAAGAGTGTGGGAATCCTGCTGTTTTCAACGGACTGAAATAAAACTAGTCATTTCTCATCCAATCTGACAAGGTTCCTTAGTTAATTTAAACATTAAGTTGGTGTTTATTCCAATATACGGAGCTTACAGAGAACACTGAGCACTGTTACTTCAAGGACGAGGCTTCTAACTGTGAATTCTCTGGAGTAAAACACCAAGAACTTCCTTGTAAATTACTCACCCTCATCAGATTTCAGGTTTTTCTTTCTTACAAGAAAATCAACAACAAAATTTACCGATATATTCTGTGAGAACTGTTTCCTCTGAGAACTTTGGGTAGCAGCGTCTGTTTGATTAGCTGAATTCACCATGAATGTGGAAATGATGACATCAAAACAGTCCATGTAACAAGCTCCTTAAAGACCTCGTAGATTAGAGATGACTATAGATTTTCCCCAGCACGGATCAAAGGGACTGAATTGAACGTTTTAGCTTAATGATCCAACCCCTGTCACACCCATAGGGACTCAAGTTCCGATTTTATAAGCAGGTGTGCACATGCACTCAGATCCGCACAGGACGCTGCCAGAGAGGGAGGAAAAGATCAACCACCTGATCGACGAGAATAGGTTTGATCTTTTCGATTACTTGACTATGGCGATGTATATTCCTAGCGGGCTCTTACCACTTCTCACAAATTTCTGAATATTAGCAATGAGTTTTCGATTTCTCACTACAACTCTTCAAAGACATTCCAGCCACCTTTCCAGGGGCGAAGAGAAACTGGACCAGGCAGCAAGCTGGCGGGGCCCTGTCCAGGGTCCTGACGCTACCCCAGGGCTCCAAGCCGGTGGGGCTCCGAATGCCCTTTCACCCACTTCACAAGGGAGGAAACAAAGACCTCCAAGCTCAAGGCCTCAAAGCAGCCTCCTAACTCCAGTCAATAGCTGGAAGGGGAAACCACAAAACAAAGGAACCACTAATCCACCCTCCCAGTCCTACAGTCCTCAGCACCAACCTCCTGCTTTTGAAAGTCAGAGCCACCTTTTCTACTGTGATCCTGCTTTTCTCAAATAAAAACATGCCAGCAAAAGTATAATTCAGATAGAAAATCCAAACATGCATCTTGTTCGGATAGGTTAGGATTGGGGTGTACTTTGAGGGGATGGCAATTTTGTCTCATCACTGGGATAATACTAAGGCATTGTTGGGGACCAAGATAAATCCACTAGGTATCCCTTTCTTCCTCCTCCAGTCTTTTCCTATCAAAATAGTTATCGTTTTGAAATCCCTGGGACAGTTACGCAGAAGGTTGAAAACCACAGAGGCTTGCTGGGCTCCAGGCCCGCAGGCCCGCAGGGGGCGCGCACGCAGCTATCCAGCTATCGCAGCACAGACCGGCTCGCAGGGAGAGGGTGAGCCCGAATGCAGGCAGGAGTCTGGCTCCCCGCGGCACGCTAGCAGCTCGAAGCTTGAAGATAAGAAAGCGGAGCCTTGGGCTTTTAGTCGCTCTGCTGCTACAACACAACTTGCTATTGGATGGTACAGTCCATCCCAATTGTCAGTTGCAAAACCGCAAGGGCAGGGCTGGGTCTCTAGTGACCACAGGCAGCCCTGGGCCAGGAGGGTCTCCCTCAGGCCAACTTTCTCTGGGCACTTCCAAGGGGTTCGGGTCTGCCGGCAGGACAGCCTGTGGCCCTTTGCACAGGCCGATGTTTATTGATCTCCAGCAGCTGTCCTCCTCCATACACTTACACCAGAGTCACCACACAATAGCTGACAAGCCTCCTCAAGCCCCAGATGCAGGTCTTCTCCACCCTAGTCTAACCACGTGCACACCTCCTCCTACCCACACGCACTCCTTTCTCTCCTCATGGTTTGTGCTCCCTAGTGGGGGTGGCAAGAGAAAACCTTGTGCCATACCCTTGATGAGTCAGACATGGACTGCAAGAAAGGCTCACACAGAACTTTCTGGTAATTGTCCCCAGGAGTGAGGCCTTTTGGTTTCCTGCTGAGCTGGTGTGTATGGGATCCCCAGCCAAATCCCAAGGTATATGGCCACCGTTTGGCCAGGGGGCAGGGTGTGCAGAGAATCTGGGAGCCCTAGGTCTTCGCCTGACAACTGGCCTGTTCCTCAAGCACGCTGGAAAGAGGCCATCCCAGGCCTTTGGAGGAAGCCCTCCTCAAGGGATTGGAGACCCGAGCGGTCGGCCTCGCCCCGCCTGCCCTTTGTTTCAGCAACCGGCTGGGAGCAGCTGTACTGTGCAAGACCCGCTTGGCGCCTTCTCCTCCTCTCTAGGGCCCAGGCACTCTTCCAGTTCCGGCGTCCCACACACCTAGTCCTGGCTGTTCTCCCGGCCCAGCACAGGAGTCTTCGAGGATTAAAGTAGTGGGGTTCCCAGAGCCAGCATCGCACTCCTGCTTGGCTCCCGTGGCCCAAGAGAGCAAGGAGACAGTTGGAATGTCACTGGCCGGGATAAATATTAACAAAAAGCAAATGAACTTGCTTGGGGGCCTGTTATCAATCAACCCAGCCACAAGGCCACTTATGGCAAACACAGTCCAGGTTTGCCAGGGTGAGACTTTCTCATGGCCACCTCCTGGCCTGATATTCCCCCCACTCCCACCCCCACCTTTTTCTAAGTTGTTCTGGAGCAAATTCTGGTCAGTAAAACAGCACAATCTGGGTGCAGGAGATCTGGTTGGCTCCTTGGCACCCTTTGGAGGTTTCCTTGCCTCCAGATATCAGAGAGACCGAGTGCCCCAGCACACAACCCTACCTGAACCCAGGGCTCTTGGGCCTCACCTCTTCCTAGGTCCCTGGTGCTTGGTGCTTCGCCAGCTGGTGGGGGAGGGTTGCAGCCTCTTCCTGAGCTGGCAGCTTCCCTAGTGTGTTGGACATCTTCCGGAATCTTTCATTGGAAACTAATCTCCTCGAGTCTTAATAGGTACCCATGACACAGGGGGGGCACCCACCCACCCTCATAGCCCAGCCCGCCCACGCCACCTGGGACGAGATGGGGCAGCACCAAGTATTGCACTGAGGGAACATATTGATTTTTAAAGGTAGTTAATTTGGTAAGAATTTCCTCCTGTCTCCTGTCTTCCACCAGCAGATGTAATTTCGTAAGAAGGCGCCTCCCCAAACACGCTGCCACGTGTGGAGGGCTTGACTCTCCACAGCAAGCTGTGAGAAACCTGGGGTACAGGGAGGAGCATAAAGAAGCCACTCTCCCACCACCAATGGAATCGATGATGGTGGGCCCCAGTCTTGCACGGGGTAGGCGCTAGGTTGACAGGTCTTTGATTGCAACACCTAGCAAAGCTGTAAGGAACATCTTGTAAGGAACATCTTGGTGCATGGGAGGTGGCAGTGGGGGGCGGTCGGCAATGTTTCACAGCTGCAGCCAACATGCCCCGCAATCCATTTTAAGTCTCCAGAAAAGCCCAGTAGAGATCATTGAGAGGGTTCATGAAATGACTTCCCTCTTATTTATTTTTCTAAATGACAATGTTAACAGAATGGCTCGTCGTTCTTTGGTGGCTTAAAATAGGTCGTGGCTTTTGCAGCTTCATGGTATTGCTCTCCATTTGCTCAGCCAGTGCCCACATTCCAGCCCTCACCACCCCTTTAATTAACCTAAAGAAAGGAAAATGAAAGAGATGACGCTCCATCCGGGTTTTGGGATTCGGAGTCCGTTTGGGATTAGGGGCCAAACATGTGTCCTACAAGCTTCTCTGACTTCCCCCACCTCTGGAAAAGGCCACATGTCTTGGGTCGTGATGACACACACAGGCTGCTGGGTACCAACCAGGCAGGCACTCATTCGATAGTCTCCTGGGTCCCGTGAGCCTTCTCTAGCAAGCCGCTGGTGCCTTTCTTGTGCGGGTCGCAGTACTCGGGCTCCAGCTCAACAGCACTGCAGCACCCATGCGTGGGGGTCGGAGGGCTCTCCCGCAGGCCAGGGCCCTAGGCTGTGTTTCCAGGGTCCAGGGGTAGTCTCTGAACAGAACCTATCAGTCTGTCCTTCCAGGGGGGAAGAGGAGGTAGTGGGGGAAGAAGGAAGGGTCACTTAAGTCCGGAGCAAACGCCTTCAAAGGGTGGCAGGTGGGGAACAGGCTTCCCTGGGGGCCCCCCTCCATTTCCACTACACGCCCCCCTCCAATCCCCGCGGGCCTGTGCAGGCGCTGCCTCCGTCAAAGGTCCTGAGGCCGGGCTCCAGTCTGGCGTAGGAGTGTGAAAAGGCACTGATCGCCCTGGGCACCGGCAGAAGCGGAGCAGTCTGGGAGAGGAGTGGCGGTTTCTCCCATCCCGAAGGAGTTTCAGCTGCCCTCAGGTCTCGGTCAGCCCGCAGGGGAGGGAGGGCTGCGACAGGGCGACAAGGCTAGAGAGTGGAATCTCGGAAGCCCAGAGGACATCAGGTCACACCTCTCCTTTCCGGTGCCCCTACCCCTGGCTTCCCTGCGTGGTGTCTTAGCTTGGAGCGAGTGAGCGCGGGGCTGAGGCTCAGCCTGCGCGGCGCTGGGGCGAGCAGGCCACGAGCGCCCAGACCCGAACGCGTCCGGGCTGGAGTTGCAGGCCCGCGGGCACGCCGGCACCTGCTTCCCTCTAGCTTCTCATTGGCCGGCACGAGGTGGGGGAGGGGGCTCTGGCCTCTCGGCTTTGATTTTAGTCAGGGAAACTGCTCAGAGCCCCCGGCTCTGAGAGGATTGACTGTCTCTCGTTCTCCAGGGACGAATTAATGGAGAACGATCAGTTAATTAACAAACCGGCATACCGGCTTTTACCTTTCTCTTCGCCAGGACTCAGGCTTGGGCGCCGGGCTGAGGGGGTAGAGGGAGGGAGGGAATGGACGCCCGGAGTCAATCAACTCAGCCCCAGTCTCATCAAAACCGAGTCCGCCCTCCGCTACCCCTGGCTCTGTCTCCTCTCGTGGCTTCTGAGAGGAGGTCACGGAATCCAAACGAAATCCCTCTGTGCCCTTCAGGCTGGGCTCAGCTGTTCCCTCGGCTATTCGGCGGGCCAGAGCCTTGTCCACACCTTGGCCTGGAGAGGCGGGGGTAGCTACATGCTGTTTCTGTGCAGCGCCGCCTAGACCTTCCCGCTAAACTTCGAAACGCCTGGGCTTCGGGGTTTCGGTCCCGGGAGACCTCTGCTCGAACTCTTGGGGGCTATTTCCACACTCCCACTCTCCCCTGGATTGGAATTCAAATGGGGGGGGGGGAACCACGCAAAGGGATAAAATGAAAATGCAAAGTCCTAAGCCAGTGGGCAGTGAAGACTATCCCTGCGCTCCGCTCGAAGTTCCCTTGTGGCACCTTCAGTCTCCCTTTCCTTTCCACAGCCGGTTGCGAGCGCAGAGTGCGCGCTAACCTTTACACGGCGTCCCCGCCATACGCCCACAGCTCCTAGGCTTCAGAACCTTTTGCGCGAACTCTGACTGCGCTCTCCATCCCCGTCCCACCCTGAGCCCATAGTTAGGCGGGAGGGGGTCACCGCAGGGAATTGTGCCCAACATTGGCAGACAGCTCCAGCCTAGAGACCGGGCATGTGCAAGGCGCGTAGTTCCACGGACACTTTGCCTCCCTCTCCCCAAACCTGAGTGCCCAACCGAGAAGCGACGCACAGACGGTGTCTGGCCAGGTGCGGGGACTTTTTCTCCGTCTCCGGCAGTGCGAGCTTCGCGCGCTGTCTTCCAGCATATGCGCGCCCCCGCAGTAGCAGGGACCGCACCACTCAGCTCCCGGAGCCTTGCGCAGCCCGACACACGAAGTCCTGGAGGAGGCTGTTTGCTGCCAGGAGCCGCGTGCTGGCTCTTCCAGGCCCAAGACCCCCTTTCAGGAAAAGGAGGACAGGGTGAAGCGGTTCCAGCCCTCTCTCCTTCCCTCTCTTTTTCGGTCCCTAGTCTTCCCCACACATTCGCGCCCAACTCCTTGAACCGCTCACCTGCTAAGCGGAGCGCAGACATGCGCTGGAATTCCGGCTCCTGCAGCCACTTCCACATTCTCCGGAAGGTCTCCCGGCCGGACTTGAGTTTGCTCCAAGGTTTGGGGTTGCGCAGCAGGTCCGAGAGGGTCCCTTGGGAGCGGCAGAGCACCCTCTGCGCGAAGATGGCCTGTGGGATGCTGTAGCGCTTGAGCTCGGTGGTGATACGCTGCGCCACCTCTTTGGTATTGATCTCTTCCATCTGCCCTGAATTACTTCCATTGCTGACCTGCGTACCCGTCACGGAAGGGTTGGGCTCCCGGGCTGTGCCCAGGAGCTGCCCGTGGCTCTGGGCGTTCAGGTGGGCATGGGGGTGGTGCGGAGGAAGGCCGTTGATGGGTACCATGCCGGCCGAAGTGGGCGTGAGGTGCTGCTCCCCGTGACGGCCGAGCATGGCTGGGTGGTGGGCTTCGAAGCCGTTGGGGGTGAGCATCTTGTCAGTGGGCATGGCTGCGCCCGGGTGAGCATAGTGGGGGAGCCCTTGCTGGGAGTTGTGGATACCGCCCAGACCGGAACCGGAGAGGGGCGAGAGGCTCTGGCCCATGCCAGCCACGTCCTTGTGGTATGGGGTATAGAGGTTATTCATGGAGGCCAGCCCGCGCTCGTCCCGCATGAGCGTGAAGCTACCGCTCACATTGCCCGCCAGGCGCTGGTGGTGGTGCGGGTGGTGGTGGTGATGGTGGTGATGGTGATGGTGGGGGAACTTGTCCGACACGGTGGAGATGGGCGGCAGCGGCTGCAGAGGGGTTAAAGTGGTGTAGGTTGTGGGCATGCTCATACCTGGGGGAGTCTCGCAGGCCATGGTCATCGTAGGGTGCAGGGGGCCGGCTAGGCTGTGTTCGGGGGCCCGGTGGTGGTGGTGGTAATCGCCGCTGCCGCCGCCGCCGTCCAGGAGGGAAGCCATGCCCATGGAGCGCGGGTGCGCGGGGGGCAGGTGGCTGCCGCGGTGCGCCACGGAGCTTCGCGCGTGGGGGCTGCCGCCCAGCAGGTCGGCAGGAGCGGGCACCGGCTCATGGCTCACCCCGTGCAGCTCGCCGATCGCCTCCATGGTCAGCTGCGCATTCATCGTGATCCGGGCGAGCGGGCGGCGGACACAACATCGATGAGGCCGGACAGAGGCGGCAAAGGGCGCGCGGAGTCCCGTCTTCACATCAGCTGCCGGCGACTGTTGCCTTCTTTCCTTCCTCTCACTGTGGGGCTCTGTCTCCCTCTCTGAGTGTCTCGCCTTCCCTCTTGCCCCCACCTTCCCCTCTGCGTCCTCGGCTCCTTTTTTTTTTTTTTTTTAATATTAATTTCCAAAAAGGATCAGCGCAGTTGGGTGAGCGCCGTGTCCCCAGCCCCCTCGCCCCTAGCCCCCTCTCGCTCCTCTCCTTCTTAGAATTGTGAGGTCCCCGGCTCCCCTGACTTAGCTGGCGCGCCTGCCGCGGCTGCTGCCTGCCGGCGCCGCTGGCCAGCTCGAGCCATGGCTCGGTTACTGTTGCAGACTCTGCGGCCGCGGTGCCGCCGCCGCCGCCGCCGCCGCCGCCGCCGCGGCCCGCCCTCCCGCCCGCTGGGCGCTGCGCGCAGGCGCGCGGCTCAGCCCCGCCCCCCCAGACCCCGAGCGCGGCCCAAGACGTCCGCGTACCGCTGTGGGAGGGGGTCCCGCACCTTCGTAGCAGCGCGGGGCAGCGGGGTTTGCGGCGTGCACGTGGGGAGGCCCAGCATACAGAGAGACCTGGGGCAGCCGCCGCAGCCCCGGGAGACTGGGGCCTGTCTCTGCTCCCTGGTCCGGATGGGCTCTGCTCCCAGTCCTGGGCTGCGTTTGCTGGGCTCTCGTGCCGGGTGGCGCGCTACGCCTGGGAAGCCCTCGGCCCTCTCTCCAGCTGCCGCCTCCCGGCGCAGGTTGCCCGCGATGCTGATACTGTGTCACCACTCCTTCCACCCTAGCCTTCTAAGCTTTATCCTGGAGGGCTTCTGGGAGTCCGCAATCTCCCCATCCTCTCGGAACAAATATCTTAAAGGCCTCGGTCAGCTTGGTGGCTCTTGACCCAGAAATCTGTGACCTCCCTGATAATCCTCTGCCCACCTCTCCCCCCTCTTCCATGGTCTGGGGAGAGGAGCGATCAGTGCCAAGAGTCGGGCCGTACCTCACTGTCTCCCGCTGCCTGGGTCCTTCTCTGGCTCAGATGACAATTAAGGGCGGCGCGTCTGCTTCGCTAATGACTGTGTGTGTGTGTGTGTGTGTGTGTGTGTTGGGGCGGGGAGTGCCCTGGTGGGCTCCCATGTTAACTTCTGGGCGCTAGTGGGGACACCGTGTCTCCGGCCGTTCCCGCAGTTTCGCCGTGGCCTCCAGGCGAAGCACCCAGAAGCCACTGCTCGCGGGAAGGACGGCCACCGACATGGTGGACCAGGCGCGCCCGTCTCCGTTTGGCCCGTAGGGACGCCCTCTTCCCGGCGTCCCCGCGAGAAGCCTCTAGATTTGAAAATCAATTCAGCTTCTGGCGTAATTGTCCGCTTCTCACTATCACGCTTCAATCAGGAATCGAACCTGGTCCTTTTGGGTCTGGTGGGGACGTGTAGGGAGGCCCCCAGTGTGGGACGTACTCCGGCCGCCACATGCCACGACTTTTATTTCATTTACAAAAGAAAGGGGGAAAAAATCTGTAACAAAAGGCAGACCCGTGTCCGCTTAGGTGCTTTCATCCCTCAGAGAAAGGACAGATGTGTCTATTGTCAGGCCCTTGGCAGTTACGACCGGGTCAGCGCCAAGCCTCAGCCCCAGGCGAACGGTGCTCACAATGGGGCCTCTCAGAGCCTGGGTATCTGGGACCGGATATGGAACAAAGTGTTTGTGGCCTGTGCTGCTCCGAACTCAAATTGTACAATCCTTTGCTGGGACACCCAGTCGGAGCCCACCAGTGGTGTCTCTGCTGAAAATGCTCCTGGGAGAGACCAGTGGTAGTCCTGGTGGCTGAGTCCCCTAGGCAACAGCTTGGGCAGGCCCAGTCTTGGGGAAAACTTCCCATCAGCTAAGGCATGAGCAGGCCCATCTCTTTGCCCAGATTCCTGCCACCACCAGGGCAACACCATGATCCAGGTGGGTACAGTCGACCTGACATCCTTGAAAGTGGTTGTGTCCTGGGATTGGTTAATCTTGCTGGTTTTATCACGAGACATTCTTATGTTGTCAAACAATGCCTGGAAAAGCCCTGGAAATGGGAATCTGTCTAAAGGGATTAGCATCTACTTGTACAGTGAACTTTTAGGAATTTAAGGCCCCCCAGAGCAGAAAAGATCTTTGGGAAAAATACACTGACATAAAAAAACTCAGGGAACAAAATTACTTAAACTTTGTCTACATATATCTACTCACGCACACAAGCATAATGTGTATTTTTTACCTAGTGGATTATAGTGTGTTGCTGGGAAGTTGAATTCTCATTTCCTTATTGTTTCTGTCCCCCCCCCTTTTTTTGTTGTTGCTACACACTGAGTGTGTGGCTCTCACGTGAGACCCACAATGGGTTAAAGTAGTGGACAACCTTTAAGCTAAACTGTTGTCTCTACACACGCCCATATTTTACTCCCTCGGAAATGATTGATTTGCCCTTATGACAACTCTCTTCCCAAAAGGCAGTTTGTTAAAAGAAAGAAGTAAATACTACCAAGTGCACAAATTGTTCATGGTTTTCTCTTTGTGTAACTAATTAGGGACTTGATCCTGGTAACCCTCCTTCATGTGAAGCTTCTGGCTGAGCCCCTGGAGGCTACATGAAGAGGGCTGGAATCAGGTGAGCTCAAGTCCCCCACTTCCCTCATTAAAAGGTGTCAGTGTTGGGCTCCAAAGGAGAAGTCAAAGAAAAGATCTGGATGAGCATTGCATATGTTGGGCTCATACATGTGCAGCACTTGCTTTGGTTTGCAACTCTCCCTAATCTTTCTTGTCTATTCATGCTGTTATAATTAACCATTATTTGCCCGTAGTTAACTGAATTCCAGTGATTTCTCAGAAACATTTTATTCTGACTGGACTTCTTGGATAATGTTACTATACTAAGGAAAGGGAAGGATTATTTTAGGCTTAGTTAAAGTGAATGTGTGTGTGTCTATGTGAGTGAGACTAAACAGATTGCCAACTGCTACCTGAGTTGGGGTGGCTTTTTGTCATGTTGTCCCTTTCCTCCTTTCCCCCATCCAGTGCCCAGCACAATGTCTGGTGCCCATTGGGTGTACTATGGGGAAATGAAACAATGAAAGCCCAAGGAGGAGTTCCTTGAAACTACTTGGTTGATCAAGTGTATTAAAGGATGCTGCACAATTCTTTATAACAGCCAAGAAATTTAAGAGGGATGCTTAATATCAGCTAGTTAGATTTTGAGTAGCCGCAGGAAACTTAAAAAAAAGGTGTCAATCATCATAAAAGTACATACATGTATATATATATATTTAAGAAAAAGGGAAATAATACTATTGACTGGATGCTGTTCCTGGTGATATTCTCTGTGTGGAAACAAGGATTTCAGACTGCTTATTTTGTAAATATTGGGGTGGTGATCAAGCAGGTACAATCTTTCCTGTGCTGGGTAAGCTAGAGCTTTCCAGGTGACCCCACTAAGCTTAGAAAGGAGAATAAGTCCATTCCTCCAAATGCTAGGCACACAAGCTTTTCTGAGAATCTTCCTGGGGTTTCGGAGTTACTGATTTAGTTTTCTTTGTGAGTAATAGAGAGGTAACATATAGCTCAGTCCCAGTTTTCAGAGCCATTCCAAAGAAATGTTTCTGGCTCCTCTGAGACATGAAATATTTACTTCACATTTGTTGACCACACAAACAGCAGGCCTGGGTATCAGGGCAGATTCCCTCAGCCAGGGTCCAGTGGGAGGCTGACTTCTTTGCCACAGCCTCAGAAGGTAACTCACCAGTGTTTCTGATGCTTATAGCAAGTCTAGAATTAAACTCCTGGTGAGGAACCATTTCTTTGGTGTCTGGAAACAGTATTACCGGTCACAACTTGTTAAACTGTGGGGTGATGGATTTGGTGGTGCTTTCTGCCAGGCTCTCCTGTCTTCCTTCCACCTCTGGAGAAATTTAATTCAGAAAATTGCTGTTGGCTTAGAATAGAACACCAAGAAATTCAGAAAGGGATGGTCTGATAATTCACTATTGAAACCATTTAAAAAATTTAATCAATGACTTTCTCCATGTGTCTCTGGGGGCCAAGGAAAGGATAACCAATTATTCTAACCCTCTTTGTCAATCTTTGATCTTCTACTTAGCATATAGTTTTTAATCCACCTGTTCCATCGTTTTTTCTTTCTTAACCTAAATTATGGTTTTTGCCCATGACAATACGTATATATTTTTTACTTTTTAAAGAAGATATTATTTACTTACTTATTTTAGAGAGAGGGGAGGGAGGGAGAAAGAGAGGAAGAGAAACATCAACATGAGAAAGAAACATTCATCAGCTGGCTCCCCTCTTCGTCTTGCCCAGAGACAGAACTGCAGCCCAGGCATGTGTCCCAACCAGGAGTCCTTCGTTTCCCCAGCAGACTCCAACCAACTGAGCCACACCAGTCAGGGCTGCTTAGTTACTTTTCAATAAGTTTAAATCCTTGAGGTATACAGCATTACACAGCTTCTGGGTCCAGTGGCCTTAGCAGGAAGGTTGCTTTGGGGTTTAGCAGGAACCATGCCACTGTTTCCAGGAGCAGGAGTTACCCTCCCCCAGGTGACTCTGGTTTTGTTCAGTTTGCCACCTGGAGTTACTGTGTTGGTCTTTGCTTTGTACACATAAGCACATCTCTCCCCTAGAGAGAAGTCAGTTTAATCTCCAGCTTAAACACCTTCAATTTTAAGAGGAGCGCCATCTGGTTCTGGAGACCCTGCTTATAGCCTGCAAAAATGGCTGCGGACCACAGCCTCCCAGACGTATTTGTTCTTACAGAAGTCCTGTTCCAGGCAGGCCTCCACAGGCTCCAAGGTGGGGTGGAGGGAAGGCCCATGACAATATGTATACTTTTTTTACTCTGTATTTTTACGCTCTCCTGTGTTCAATCGCCTACCCACCTCCTCCAAACCCACAGAGAAGATACTTTGGTGAAGGGCTCTGCATGGCTAATGCCAACTCCAGCAGACTCCAGATTCAAGGAGACCCGGAGAGTGGCCAGGACTGAGGTGCCTGGACGTCGGACGGGCACCTTCGGTCACTTCCTCTTTTGGGCCATCCGATAAACTAGAAGTGGCTCTCTTGGATTTAAATCTGTTTCTGCGGTCCCCAGACCACAGAGGGCTTTTCAAGGCCTCAGGCCAAACGCGCTGAAGGGAGAAGTGGTGTAATATTGTGGAGCTGCGGCGGGGTCCAAGGCTCCCTCTTGATGTTTTGGCTGCAGAACCCCGCGCTGGGGTCCTTAGCCAGTTCGATTCCGGGGAGTTGGCCTTCTCTCGTCCAACTTTCAGTGGATTTTGTTTTGGGTCCCATCTTTATATCGTTGAAGTCTATTACAAAGGAGACCTGTCCAGACCTGTGGCGGGTGACAAATTTTCTAGATTTGGAGCGGTGGTTAAGGATCCTCTTCCTGCGCCTAGAATCTGGGGCTCTGCTCCGGATTAGGGGGCGCCAGGGTGGAGCGCCAGGCCTGAAGGCTGGGAGGATAGGGCAAGGGACAAGGGACCCTCACGCCGGTGCAGTTCTAAGCGACTTTAGGTG
Organism: Phyllostomus discolor; assembly: GCF_004126475.2. Classification (NCBI taxonomy): domain Eukaryota; kingdom Metazoa; phylum Chordata; class Mammalia; order Chiroptera; family Phyllostomidae; genus Phyllostomus; species Phyllostomus discolor. The sequence continues at coordinate 164,245,390 of NC_040903.2, forward strand.
GGGAAAACTCAAAAAGGGCGGGTGGAGGCCATAGTCGTCTCAAGGCGGTCTCTAGGTGCACAGTCCTCCGGCCCAGGGGAACAGGAAGGGCGGAACTCGCGGGTCGCAGTTCTACCCCAAGCCACAGGCTGGCGGGGCCGAAGGGTTACATTGCCTCCACCCCCACCCTGGGGGATTGCCGGCTGTGCGGCTCGCGGCGCGGCCCACTTGGTGAGCTCCTCCGCAGCCTCGCAGGATAACACCCGCCCGGGCCGAGAGCAGCTGCACTTGCGAAGGAAAACTCTTTAAACAAATCATTTTGGTGTCTAATCAATTAGTGTTTGCGCAGTCAAGTACCATAGATTTAACAGAGTAATCGTTATCGCCCTTGTCTTTATTTGACACGCAGACACCTAGAAGATTTAAAAATGAAACGCCGGTGTTCTGAGCTCCCCACTCCTTGCCTGCGCTTCCCTCTGGGCCTGCTGGGCCCCGCCGGCCTTTTGTTTCTCCCTGTCCGAGCCTCCTCTTTCCTTCCTTCCACCTTTCCTTCCCTCTTCGCACTTTGCACTCTTTGCCTTCTTTTCTTGCCCATCCTGCCCTGTCCACCTTGCATGCCTCTACCTCTTCATTCCTTCAACCCTGTGGCTGGTAGCCCCCGGGTGTCGTACCCTTTGGGCTCTGGGCGAGCGCGCCCGCTCGCCCTTTGGCCCCAGTGCCACCCCTGCGCAGGTTTCTGTAGTCGTCAAGCGCCCAGAAGCCTTTTCTCGGGACCCTCGCCCTCTAACCCTGATGCACACCCTCCCGCACCCCTCTGAACCATCCAAAACCTAAGGGGTCTGTGCGCGCTCTTTAGCTTCGGTGGAACTAGGAAAAGGCTTTTACGTGCGCGGTAGGGCGAAGGACCTTGCGCCATTAATGCGGTGACCCAGAGGGTCTTGCACTATTAATGTTGTGACCCAGGGCACAGGACTGGGGTTGAGAAAAGGAGCTGAGAGTGCGGCCCTGGTGCGCAATCCCCGAGCGCTGGGTGAGGAGGCCGCGCTGTTGGGACCGATGGCTGGGGGATGTGTGTTGCCTCCGAGGCACATTTCTCTGGGCCAGGCTAGAGCCCAAGGTCCAGGGGTTGGAGTCGGGGTCGGGAGGGTCCCCAGGCGCTTGTAAGTAGATGCGCCTGTGTTTCCTTTCCCACCTAGTGCCTTTTTTCAGGTGTAGGTGCACATTTATGGGTGCGCGCATGTATTTGTAGAAGCACTGGCTGCGCATCCCGCCCGGCCTCAGGCCACCAGGGCTGGAATGTGGTAGCCCCAAGAGGGTTGTAGTGATGGTCCCCAGGCCCAAGAGTCCTGAAGTCTGGGCTAGGAGACTGCGGGGATGATGGGTGGGCGCAGTGAGAAATTTGGGGGAACCTGCTTGGCCAACAACACCTCCATTTCTCAATTTCTCCAATCACCATTTGACCGAGCCGAGGGGTCGAGCCTGACTCACCTGGCTAGTGGGTTGGTTAAACACGGGCTGTAATTCTAAAAGTAGAAGGAAGATTGAGCTGGAAGTGAAGCCCTCTCCTGTCTCCACACTGCCAGCCCCTGGGGGCTTGGGCTCCCTTTAACTGAACCTGGAACTGACCCACAATCCCAAGACTCAGGCACTCACCTGAGAAACTTCTCTCTCAACAATAGATGATTATAATGTATTTGACTAATGCCTGTATTTTTCTGTTTAACATACATTCATCCAAAGTAACAAAAAAATCAATGTTGCTAACAATATTGCAAACAAATCCTAGTCTCTCTCATATAAAAACCTTGTCAAATTTTCAGTCACTTCTACCCACTTGAATTTTGTTATTTCTCCTAGCCCACTGGTAGCTCTTGGATAGTCTGGAATACAGTCCTGGCTTTCAATAGCCTTTCCCTAAAAATTCTTCTGTCTTTCTTTATTTTGTCATTGAGGGGAACTTGGGACCTTCCAAATCCCAGCCTCCTCTCTGCCCAAGGCCCTTTGAGGACTCCAGGCATTCACCTCAAACTCTGTCCCTTTCTGTACTACTGGATGCCCCCAAATCTCTGCTCAATGCCTTTGGATTTTGTTTTCTCTCTCTAACAAAACCCCCCTATATGACAGCCCCTACCCCCTCCCCATACTTGCTCTGCTGGCCAATACTCCTCACCCTTGCCGCCTGAAGCTAATTGCATGTGGGGGTTCTTGTTGGGAGTTTATTATGATTCTTATTATAATAATTATTTTTTTTTAAAAAATTGGTGTTTTCCACCTGGAAAGAACAAACCAGAGGGGCTGGCTAATGAAGGAACTTAGATTTGCAAAACAGTGTAAATAATTTAGTATTGTATTTCAAGGAAAAAAAATAGCTTTCTTAAATCATCCCCACAATATAAATTGCAGACTTACAGTATGGTCCTGGTAAGTCTAAATTTTTAAAGGAGCAATATTCAAAGAGACATAGATGTCTGTATTAATTATTTATTCGCTGGTGCCTTCCTTCGTTTCTAACTTATTATTAATTAGGCGCCTCTAGTCTTTCGCAGAGCGCTCCACCGAGCCGGTTGCAGCTTTAAATATGAATTAAAAGCAAATCCAAGCTACTGTAATGCGAAAATTATTCCGTGTCTTGCATGGCAGAGATGAATAGCTGCGTGGATCAATACCGTGAAACTCGGCTCCGAACGACAGGGTTATTGATAGCTTATATTAATGATGTTAATGATGGAAAAAGGAAAACAACGGCCCACCCGACTTAGAAACTTTTTGCCGCTGAAACCCTGCAATAAAAACGGGAAGGGGGCAGGACTCGGGCTTAAGTGTAATAAGAAAATTATTTATGAAACCGGATAAATGACTTCAGAGCCTTGATGCATTTGAACCTAACGCTCTCGGCTCCTGGCGGCCCCGGCTCCAGCAGGGGAGACCGCGAAAACCCCAAGCCGCTGGGGGCAGGGAGGGGGCGCTTCCCCTCAACCCCCCCCCCCCCGCCGCTGCCCCCAACCCTGTCAGCCTCCGGTTTACTGCAGCATTTCCTAATCCCCTGCGGGAGAGCCCTCTGGGGCGACCGTTGCACCGCTTTTGGGAGTTAGTGGGATGGGGCAGGCGCGAGGCTAGTCCTTGCTGTCCTGGCGGGGACAGTGGGGCCGCCAGCGGGGCTCGGCAGCCTGGACTTTGGCCCGATTTTTTCACTGGTTCTCTTGGCACCCACTCCCGAAGAGGAGCCAAACGCTTCAGGCTTGAGAGAAGCACAAGTCTGTCTCCACACTCTCGTCTCCCGTCCGTTTGGCCCAACTTCTCGAGGTCCCCCAAATGCAAATGGGTAGCTGGTTTTAGGAGGTGGGGGAGCTTTGGAATGAAGAGAAACTGCTCTAAACTGGGCACAGAAACTGGGAAAGATGCCAACTTTTCCCCTCTGTTTCTCAGCAGGGTCTTTACCAGGGTTGAAATGGGCCTTGCCGTCCAGCGCCGGGCAAGGGCGCGATCCTTGAGACTCGATTTCCTCCGCCTGCGGAGGGAAAGGTGCGCGCTGGTTTGCGCTGCGTCCATGCCCCCTTCGGCCTAGGCACCGCCCCTCTCCTATTTGTTCCCAATATCGACCCACTCCTCTTTTCTCACTAGCCGAGGGCCACTGAGTGGCGGGGGGTAGGGTGGGAAAGCTAAAGGTTAAATACTGACCCTAGAGGACGGCGGGAAAGGTCAGAGCCCCAGGGTTACTCGCAGGCCCGAGGTTACAGCTCCCTCTGGCAGGCTCAGACTGCCCGACCCCCTCCCCCAGCCAGGGTCCTCGGCCCTTGGAGGCCAGGAGTTGGGGGAGGGTGATGCTAGGGTAGCGGGTGGGATCCCCCGCCAGACATCCAGGTAAGGTGACCTGAGTCTAGTCTCTGGGACTGGAGTAGGAAGTTGGGGGGCTTTTAATTTATGCTTGGGACTGTCATTTGTTCTGCGTTTTGGGAAGGAGGAGAAGCTGCCCGGGGCTGTAGTAAAAGGTCCAGGTAGTCTACTAGGGCAATCACAGTTTTCCTCCAGAGGATGGGTAGTTTTGTGTATTTTCTTTATTAAAATCTGTTTTCCCTCCTTTTCCCACTTCTGCTTCATCATTCACTTCTCTTTTTCTCTGTCTTTTCTTTTTCCTCCTTCCTTCCATTTGTTCTTTCCACCACTCCTTTCTTAATTTTTCTTTCCTCTCTTCCTCCCTCCCTTTTTTTCTCCACCTCTTTTGTTTCCAGCAACTTTCCCCCTCATTCCCTCCCGTCACTCTCCCTCCTTCTCTTCCTTCTGTAGGTAGGTGGAAGCCTGGCCCACCTCTCAGCTCCTTGAGGCTATAACATAAAAAGCGCCAACTCCATTTGGCATTGACATCAAATAATCTTGTTTTTAAAAAAGGAAAGAGGAAGTGAGCACCAGACAAGGAGGGAGCACCGGAGCCTCTGGGCCCTTGGCTGTAACTGGCGTCCCTAACTCCACTCTGTTGGGCTTTTTTGCATCCCAAGGCTCAGAGTTGGCCCCTTTCTGGAGCCTGGGGCTTGGTAAACTGGGAGAGTGTGCTCCTCTTGCTAAGGAATTCTATAGTGCCATCTGGTACCCTGATATTACCAAGATTTTTATTATTTTCTTTTGATTTATTTGATTTTATTAAAAAAACAATTTAAGCAAAATGAACCTTTGAGGCCAAAAATCCTAAAGATGCCAGCTGAGCCTCACATCTATTCTAGGGCACCAGAGGCAGCCCAGTTGAAACTGTTATGTAGAAAATTAGACAAAAACCAAATTCCCTGCCATCCAGCAAGAGCCCCCTGCCAGCTATCCAGCCTCAGAGTCTACAATTGAGTACAGGACATGTTTCAGATAAGCGCTGCTGTAGACGCAGCCTTAGAGCTTGGCCACACAATGTACCAGCAAAGGCCCTTCCTCCGAGAGGAAACACAACAGACACTGTACAAAATCACTTGATTCTGGAAAAAAATCAATATCGAAATTAGGTTTATTGTCTGCTTATATGATTAAAAATGACAAAGTGTTGTCTTTTATTTTCATAAAAAGACAGAAGGCTGAACAAAATAATTTACTATTGAGTTCTGCTCGTTTCATTTGCCTGGCAAAACCTGGAGGAGGCCAAAAGGGCGGCTGGAAAGCATAGGGGCCGAGTCAGGTGCCTCCCTTCCCCCAAACTTCCTCCAGTGCAGGGGTGAGCTCGCTCTCCGGAGGAGATGTGTGCTGCTGTGTGTCAGAATACATTTCCTAATCTCCAGTCTGCAGCCATGCCGGGCCAGCTGGGTAGTTCTCAGTTCTGCCAGTTCCAAAGAAATGCTTGCGATCGGTCCCTAGCCCCTTCTTTAACTCACACTCAGGTCACAGGTCTTGTTCCCCCAAATAATTCTCAGGATGAAGCTGCTTTAGTGGTTTCATGACTCTGGCAGGGCCAGAGTCTTCCTTGCTTGCTCAGGCGTGGGCTCCCAGAACCCCATCCAGCCACCCTCCAGCCACCTTGGATCTTCGATCCTACGAAGTACTGCCTCCATTCGTGTGTTGGGTTGCTTGATGGGGATCAAAGGTTCTGAAACCTCTGTGGGCTGGATTCTTGTGATGGTCGGTGAGCCACATCTGGGGGATAAGTGTGCATTTTGGGGCACACAGTTGGTTATACCAGCGCGGGCAGGGGGAATTATTTTATCTATATTAAAGATAAAAAAGAAAACCAAAAAATAGCCACCGTGTGAACCTTCTCATAAACTCCCCTCCCCTATCCCCTCACCCCACGAAGTTGACTTGGAATCTATCTTCATCTCTCCACTGCTGCTCTTCTGTGAGATCTCAGCGCGCACAGATCACTGTTCACTGCCTCCTTCTAGAACAAAGTGGCTTCCAAATGCTCGAGGGTTCAGGGAGCTTGGCTCATGAGAGGGTGCGAAAAGCTTCGCTCACACTTAAAAGCACCGTTAAGAAAATAGCTAGTAAGCTGTGTTCTTCGGGGCCCCTACGTGCAGTCCCGCATTTGGAACCGGTTTAGATTCGCCGGTGCACACGCCAGACTCATTGCACAAGTCGTTAATGGGTCCCCTTTTCATTCTGGACTACTCTCCTGGTGGTTGCGAAAATGAATCCAACCAAACCAACTCTTTCGCGGAGTTCTGGGGCATGGCTCCTCCAACGTCGTCCTGGCCCTCTCTCAGGGCGGTGGACTTAAGAGAAGCAGACGTAGATGCCTTATTACTTGACAGTTTGACAGGCCGCGACGCCAGGCTCGCAGTGGTCCAGCGCCACCAGCTCAGCCTCCCACTGTCGGCTCGACGTCTCTCTCTCTCTCTTCACCTTCGTCATGCCAGCTAGCGCACCATCGAGTCGGTGCAACTTTCCCGGACGCCGAAGGGAGGCGGCTAGGGCTCATGGTTCTTGACAAGCCGGCATGAGGAGCCCGCCTTGGGAGAAGGAAGGCAGGCAGTGGGCTGGGGCCTTAGGTGGCCCCGCTTCTGGGGGAGGGTGCAGCTCGGGCTGAATCTGCTTTCCGCTCGAAGGCAGATTCAGCCACCAGTTTCTGGGGAAACAAACCCGGTCCCTCCTTTCCTTTCCGGTCCCTCGCTCCAGCCTCTATTCCCCTCCCGCCGCCTTTACCAGCTTTCGCCCCAAGGAGGCAGCCCGAGGGTAAAAGGTGAGGCCTTCACTAGCCCCAGGCTTCCTCCTCCGCCCCTCCACAGGCGCGGGAGTCGCCCAGCCTCTTACTTGGGGTGGGCACCCATGGCCAACCAAAGAGAGAACAGCTGCACATCTCAGAGCTCCCCTTTCCTCTACGTAGACTTTTCTGAGGAGACGGGGTCTTGGGGGCCGGAGGCGGGACAGGTTAATTCAGGAAATTGTGTTGAGACTAAAAATCACTGGTGCTTATTTGAGGGGTTTTTTTTGGGGGGGACGTTTAAAGATTCCTGTAAGTATCCGAATTGGTATGGTTATCATTTCTGTTGAGGAAACCCTGGCCAGAGATGGAAAGAAGTTGCCAGAAAGGATCTAGAAGAGACAAATAAAACCCAACCCGCCAAGTAGGCCATCTCTTCCAAAGGGGCCGACCTTTCTCATGAGTGGGGGCAAGGCTGTCAGAGTAAAAAGCAGATTTCTATGCATGTCCACGTGGCCCGATGTAATGAACACATCTCCATCAATTCCTGGAGGCAGAGGGCTCAATTTATTTTGGTTTTAGATGAGAACATCCTCAGCCTCAGCTCTGACTACAGAGCAGCCGAGTAGTTAGAATTCTCTCTCCAGCGAATGTGATGGTCAATAGAATTCTCGGTATCAAATGAGCGATAATTTGCTGTGGCTACATGCTGGATAATGAAAGATGTTAGCAGGATCAATAAAAAATGAAAACACTTTTACTTACATCTGAGTTACTGTTTTAAGAGCGAGAGGGATGCAACAAACCCAAAGCTAGGTTCAGAGCCTCTCCGTGCTCTCCTCAGACCCACAAAGCTCTGTCATCAGCAGACGAGCTTCTCGCTGCCAGGGCCTCTACCTTTCTTCCTCCCTGCTCAAAGAGGAGTAGGTTATTTACATCAAAATTAACCCCTTAGAAACCAGAGATAATTTAACTAATAGGGTTTATTTTATTTTTTTTTGTTTTCTTACAGCCAGAAATATATTTGAAATTGTTTTTCATCAGAACTAAAGGCCACTAACTGGTTATAGTTTACCAAAAAAGTAGGAAAGCATCCCAAAGCTGAATTTGAAATGCCTCTAAATGTGTACTTGACCAAGACACTCAGGAAGGCCTGTGTTTGCAGATTGTGCACGTGCACAAAGGAATGGATTTAATTCCGTTTCATTGGTCATAGTTGGCCATTGCATTAGAAAATTCAGACCCTAAACTTGCTCTTTCCAGATTAATTGAATCTCTCATCTTCTTTCATAATCATTTCGTCTGTTCGATTTGTTTTCAATTTTCATTGGGTTTATTTGTACCTTCCTGTCGGCTTTTCTCATTATTCAATTCCAAGCCCTCCCCATTCTGATCTGGTCCCTAAGAAATCCATTGTGAAACGACTGGAGAATGATTCTATAGGTAAATTTTAGGATGCCAAGACTTTTTTAAAAATGAGAAGATATTCCAAGTGCTCTGCATAAAACAGTCGCAGCGAAATTGCTAACGGCCAGACAGCTTCCAGCACCCGAACCAAATAAGCAAAGGACACTGGGAAATGTGTTTGGCTGCTTCTGCAGGGTTAAGAAGCCTACATTTTTTCTTATCCACTTAACAAAACAAAACAATACAAAACAGAAAGACACGAATTTAGCCGCCGCTTTATGTCATCTGACCAGAGGATCTGGTTCTGCCACCAAAATAACGGTCAGTGCTGCAAGGACAGGGGACTGTGATCGTCTTTAGCATGTTTGGGCTGGATTTGGAGAGACAGCCCAGCAACCCGGGAGATTTAGAAAGCGTGAACCAGCCTGGGAAAATGTAGACACGTCCCAGTTTAGAGATTTCCCCGGGCGAATGAATCTGGCTAGTTCCATTGGTACAACTCGCTGGAACCCAGGTGCTGGTCCACCGCGGACAAAACCTCGGACGCGCCCTCTTGTCTGCCGGCCCGCTTGGCGCACCCGGATATTTACACCCTGTTCCAGAGGCCTTTCCCCCCGCCCCCATTTGCTACTTTAAACTTGTCATGAGGACCTGTTAGTGGCCTTGGCTGGCAGGGCAGGCTGGGAGGGGGGCGCCCCCACTTGGCTTTGCTGTGACGCGGCTGCTGCCCTTTGCCCTCCGCTTCCCACCCAGTTTGCGTGGCCGCCAGCACAGCAGCGGACCAGCGTGGCCGGGCCCGCGGAGCCCCTTTCCTGGCTAACCACCCCCGCGCTGCGCCCCACCCCGCCCCCGCCTGCGCCTGTGAGGCTGGCTTACCCCAGTGGGCGAGTCGCAGCGCATTAGCGGATTTCATGGCAAGTTGCTTCCGTGACAAGCGGACGGGTTCCCGTTTGAGGATTTGCCCCCTAGGAGGGAGGGAAAGGAAAGTCAATCTGCATAATTTCAAATGAGACAGAAACCATAAACGGGGACCCTAGTTTCAAGTCCCCTGACACCCCCTTCCCCTAACGTGTAGCCCCCCCCCCCCCACGCGCAAGGCACAGTAAAAGTAATCCGCACACGTCGCAGGTGATACCTTTTATTGCGCTCATTTTAAAGACAGAGACAGGATGGCCCCTCCACGAAGCCTTTCTTGGTAGCTCGGCCCGGGGCAGGTGGGTCAGCCAGGCCGCTCCTGAGCCCGCGGATTCCTGCAAGGTCGTGAGGTGAGGGCTGCGGGGAAGAAAGATCTCGGGCTCTTTGCCAAGCGGCCCCCTTCGGCGCCCAGGGTCGGAGCTAGACGCGCAAACCCGAATTCCCTCTAGCGCCTTCGGCTCCATCTTTAAGTCCAAGCAAAGATCAATTCTCCCTCTCTCTTGCTCAAACACATTTGCAGCCATAAATAAACAGCTCCCAGCTAAATCAGGAACCAGAGAAGAAAAAGAGGGAAGAAAGGAGGAAAGAGGAGGATGAGAACCGGAGCACGGGTCTCGCTTCTCCCGGGAGCCGAATGGCTCTTTTTGGTTAGGCCAGCCTTGCATTTGGGGTTGCAACTTGCATTTGAATAGCTGCCTGGGCTTGTTATGGACCCGGGAAAGCTCTGAAAGGGAATCACTATGCAAATTGTCCCAGTTACAATCGAAAGGTTCGATCTCTAGGAGCTGCCTGACGGAAGTTGATGTCAGCTATCTGTGCATTAGGGTTGCATTACCGTCTTCGCCGCCCTCCTCACCACCCCCGCTCGCGCCTGCCGGGGAGGCTTTTCTTTCTTTTTTTCCTTTCTTTTGCTTATGTGTATATTTCCCCCTAAGTGATTAGAAAACTGAAGAAAAAAAAAAAAAGGCTGAAGGTGGCGGCGTAGCTGACTCGGCCTTGGAAGGCCCACGGGAGGAGGGGCGGAGGGGAGGAGGGGAGGAGGTACAGCCTTTCGGCCGGGGGTGGGGGTGTCATTCTTTGCAGCAGGTGTTGATGGTGCGTCAGAAATCAAACATTTAGAAACGGTTTTTTAGCGCTTTTGCAGGACAAGGCGGCGGGGAAGGGTGGGGGCGACGGTGTCAGCCTCCGCCCGCCTGCTTGATCCTACAATGCCCGGTGCCGATCAATACCCGCTCACTGTCATCCCAGTAATTGTAGGGCTCGCGGCTTTTATTTTAAAGAATGGGACGCTGTGCGCGGGCGGGCGGCTGAGGCAGCGAAGCCCGGCCGAGGTGTCTCCCAGCGCCGTTTGGGGCGCCTGTCCTTTACCCCAGAGCCCTGACATCTCCCCGCAGGGGGTGGTTTTGCGATGCCAGGGCGCGTGCCTTAGCCGGGGTGGGCCGGACCGACCGGCACCGCGAGGCTCGCGAGGACTCCGGCCGGGAATGGAGCTCCCGCGAAGGCGCTCCTGGCGGCTCTGTGCGGGCCACGTGCGGCGGGCGCGCCACGCCCCGGGACGGGCACTCGGGCTTGGACGGCGGCCTGCTGGCCAAAGGCCTCACGGGCTTCAGACGTCGACGCTCGGGGCCACTCTGGCTCAGGTTTCCTTGGCCGTGCAGGGCTGCGCGTTTGGCCGAGGCCCACAGGGCCCGCCGCACCCGCGGGCGGGGCACGCCCCGAAGGCCGCCCGCTGCCCCTGCCGCCCGCCCCTCGCTGGCAGAGCCGGGCCGGGACCGCTGGGGCCTGGGGCCGCGGCCCCCGCTCGGCAGGCAGCCTGCAGCTTCTGGCGGCCCTGAAGATGACCATCTGTCATTCAATTAAGGTTTCAGGGCGGCTGAAGGGGGAGCCAGGGTCAGCGACCCCAGGACAAAACGGCCTGCTGCCTCGGATAGGAGAAGTTCAAATGTTAAATGCAGAACATCGTGCCCTCTCCCAGGCCCGGCCCCCACCCGGCCGCAGGTCTGGCCGGTGGACAGCCGCGGGGTGAAGGGCAGCGGTCATTAGCACTTAGATTTCAGCTCTGGGCCGGGCTCCTTCTGTTGGGTCATTTTGACCGGAGAACCTTTAACCCTTTCGAGCCAGCCTTCCCCTTAGGGAAGGCCGGACTTTCCGAAGGTGGAAAGGCAGAGGAAGATCAGATGTGCCCATATAAAGAGGGATAAACTGAATTTCTGGGCACTTTTCCATGGAAGAAAACTTACAAGAGAGAAGAAAACAGTTCATTACAGCCCGAACAAACTAAAAGGTCTTTTAAAAGTTCTATCTCTTTAAATTTTTAGTTTTGGGGAAGTAGTACATTACTAAATATGGTCGTGAAACTAATAATGGACCAATGTGGTGGAAGTGAGTTTGTCAAAACGTCCAGATTTTCCTCCCACAATTAAGTGTGTTTACCCAAATGTGCATGAGTGGTGATGAGTATCCAGCTGCAGACAACTCCATTCAAAGTGCTGGTGATGAAAAGTCTCCATTGCAGCCAGGAACGTGTGCCGTTGAACATAGGTTGGACAGCTGGTCCTTCCCTTTTGGGATTTTTCCACAATAAAATGAGGTAAAAATAATTTTAACCAATGGAATTCATAAAATACATTCATTGTGTATCCACAGGTTGTGGACATTTAAATGTTAACATCCTTGGCTTCCCTACATTAGACAGATGGAGAAGCAGCCACATTCCTAACAGTTTTTGGTAGAAGATCTTACTATTCCTCTGAATCATTAACCATGAAGCTTGAAAACAACTCTAGTAGTAAGATATATTTCACGTCTTGGAAAACGTGGTCCTTCAGCAGGCTAGTTAGTAATAGAAGAAGGACCTAAGGCTTCTGGCTTCCAGCCCCAATTCTCAACATTAAACCTAGTCCCTACTTTTTGGAAGTAGCTATCAAATCAATTAATCAATCAGACATTTCACATTGAAGCACCTTAGCAAATTCTTCATTGGATAACAATGAATAATGCATGGCCCTCCAGTATATTGACTGTGGTAAATGATCTTTAAAGTAAGGTGCTGCAACAAGTACCTTTAAATAAAATCAAAATAAAAGTTTACCGCAATCATAATAAATTGTTCAGTCATCTTCCTATTGACTCACATAGCATCTTTCTTCAGGGGCATTTGGAGTTATTTTCCCCCCTTACAAACAGACCAGAACAAATTGATGAATTGAGCTTTCACTATGCTAATTTAGACATTATAAATATTTAATTAACATCCCTAATAGCCAGTCATAGAGAGCCCCTCTCTACTTTACACTGTTCTTAATCTAAAGTAAATGCTTTTCCCATTAATAGCCTGATGCCATATTAGCAGCTTCCACCATAAAAGGGCCCCATTTAGTTCAAAAGGAGGGGGCACTGAGTAGTCTGCGTTTGATAGGATCCTGGGAACAGCATGAAACCTCTACAAATTCTACCTTTTCCAGTTCTTGCTCAAGTAAGGCTATCCTAAGAATAGGGGCCACCTCTTAGTTTCATTTTTTTTCTAGACAACGTAACCTTTTGGGTTTGTACTAGAATAAACGTATTTATTTTAGCAAGGATTACATTAAACAGTGATTCATAGATAAGGAGTGACGAATTTCCAACCATGGAATGCACTAGTCTTTTCAACAGAATGGTGTAGTGGAAAGAATTCTGAACCAGGAGTCAAAGGACCTCAGTTCAAAATCAGTGGCACTCACTAGCAGTGGGATTCTTGGGCAAGGGGTTTAACCCCCTCTGAGCCTCTGTTTTTCTCTTTTAAAGTGGATATAATTAATGTCTGTGTTACAGGGCTACTTTAAAGATTAAATGTAATATGTGAAGTTGCTTGGTATACTCAAGCAATTTTGGGTCAGACCCAAAATGATTGCCAAATATTTATAAACTCTTTCCCCCCTTATGTTTATTTTTGTCTTCTCTAAAATTATCTTGTTATAGTCTAACATTATATTTGCAAATATTATTTGTCTCATCAATTCTTGGAAGTGGGGGGAAACTAGAGAGCTTAAATACTGACCAAGAGACAATGTAAGAACACATGCTGGAATTTAGACTTGCAAAAGCTCTGAGTCATAAACTCTGATCACTGAAATGTCCTTACACAACAGGCCTTGTGTGGTTTAAAAAGATTCCAGGAGCAGCATTATATTTCCCAGAAGGTAGGAATCAGGCCAGAATTGAGAGTTTAAGAAATTAGAAACTCTCCAGGATGCTCTAACTCTAGGACTAGAATCTGCAGATGCTAAACATTAGAGTAAAGAGCTGAAGAAAGGAAAAGAAGCTTCAGACAACTTACATTTAAAACACTGGAAATGAGCCATCTTACTCTGAGAATATTTTCAAAGAATTTGATGGAAAAACTGAATTGACTTGTTGGATATTGTTGGTTACAGAGACGATAGAAACCCTGAACTATTATTTTTACTTGCAAGCACAAAACAAATACTACTTAATGCAATATAGGCATTGATATTGACAAGATAGATGTTAATCTAGATGCGGTAAATATTTTAGTAAAATCACATCATTTTGACTTTTGGGTTTAACAAAATTTTCCTTTTTACTTTTGGTTGGCAGTGGAAAGATCCAGATAGAAAGATCAATGGGAAAGGGCAAAGGATTGGCTGGGACGATTTCCCAAGTCGCAGTGGGTAGTAGGGGGTATGGGCAGACAGCAGCAGTCTGGCATTGAATAGCTCACTCTCTGTTCCTTGCTCTGCTCTTCCTCTCTTATTCTCACTCTCTAATCTGTGATGATCCATGAAATAGAAAGATAAATATTTTTGCACTCCTTGCCCTCAACATTTTGTTTTGAGATGCCTGTGGGGAATACTTTTGACAAATGACTCCTAGGGATGTGTCCTGGGGTGTCACCTCCTGAGGATACCAGTTTGTTCTATGGGAATGCATAGTGTGGGCTTATAGAACCCTTATTTTCCATTTCTTTTTCCTCCTGGGTGAGGGCAATGGGCCTCTTTGGAGTTAAACTGTGGGGAGTTGCCCCTGAAGCTCTCAGAAACATGGTGGAAAGTGATTTGCAGCATGGAGAACTTCACGTTTGCTTATCTGCCTACTGCTCACTGTGTGTCAGGCACCTTGCTGGGCATGGGGTTAAGAGGAAATAGAGTGGCCCCTGTTCCTAACTTGAGGGCAGTGACTGGTATTTAGACGCTATTTCAGAGATTCGAAGAAAGCTGGGAGAGTAGAGAGAGTGTGGATAGCTGTCCAGGGCAGGGAGTTTGTCACTGAAGGCTTTACTCAAGGAGGCAACCCCTCAAGTTCAGGGTAGATGGGGCTGGGCAGGTGAAAATGAGGGTGGGGGAAGAACATAGAAGCAAAGAGAGTGAATAATATGTGCGAAGGTGTTACAGTCTAAATGTTCAGCCCAGTAGGTGTGAGGGTGTACAGCTTGAGAAGAAAGTCAGCTGGGGCTTGTGAAGGGCCCTGTTGCACGCTGGGTTTGGATTTTACCGTTTACTCAACAGGGAACCAATACAAGTTTTTAAACAGGCAAGTGAGATGATTAGATTCATTGCTGAGGAAAGTAACTGGTGGTAGAATGAGGACACTGGAGACAGAAAGGCCAGTATAAAATTGAGAAAAATAACAAGCCAAAATAAAACTGGTGTCCACACTAGTCTATGTAAAGCCCTAATACATTAAATAATTTTTTAAATCTCCATTTTTAAAAATTTAATCACAGATAAATCATGGTATGAAATTTATGTGAGGAGAATAAGGGTGATTTTTTTCCTGTTCACTATTACTTCTGATTAATATCCCCTTCTATTAAAATAAGTGCATCATTAGCTTTGCCTTTCAATCAGTTCTTGTTTTCTGTAACTTAATTTGCATATTTTGGGTGGACAACCATTGTCTCTGGACTTGTCTTCAGTGGCCATATGAGTTGATCATATTTAAATAAAACATGAAGCAACTCAAATAGCCTTAAGAATGAAGTGGAACATCAGTCTCTTCTTGAAAGTGTCTTAATACTTGCACTTTCTTATAAAGCAATGCACATATTAAACTCCCTAATCTCTTTATGCTCCTTCAAGTTCCCCTCTTCTTCCTTAGTAATGAATTTTCTATATTGTTGGTTTAGCCCACATATATAACTGTATCTCCAAATCTCTTTTGCAGAAAAATTTACTGGTTCAAGAGGGGTAAGCAGGTGTGTTGTGGTGAGACTTCCAGAAAAGTACTTTATTTTTTAAAAAGATTTTATTTACTTATTTCTAGAGCAAAGGGAAGGGAGGGAGAAGAGAGAGACAGAAACATCAATGTGTGGTTGTGCGCCCTGTCCTGGGGACCTGGCCTGTAACCCAGGCATGTGCTCTGAGAATTGAACTGGCAGCCCTTTGGTTCACAGGCTTATGCTCAATCCACTGAGCTACACCAGCTGGTGCCAGAAAAGTACTTTAAAGGAGGATGAATTTGCTGGGATGTGTGACCTTTGGTCCTTGACTGATTATTTTTCCTGCTGCCTGGATCATATACTTGATGGTTGGAGCTGCAGTGATCATCTTGCAACTATGAGGGAATTTCAAGGATAAATGCTAGTTTAGAGGATCGTACAGCAGAGCCCTGACTGTAGTGGCTCAGTTGGTTGGGTGTTTTGCTACAAAACAAATGGTGGCTGTTTTGATTCCAGGTCAGGGCACATGCCTGGGTTGGTGGTTTGGCCCCTGGCTGGGGCACATGCCAGAGGCAACCAATTGGTTGAAAAACCAATTGTTTTTCACATCGATGCTTCTCTCCCTCCCTTTCTCCCTTCTTTCCCTTCTTTCTAAAAACAAATAAATAAAATCTTAAAAACATTTAAAGAAAAAAATAAAGTTGGTGCAGCAGAAAGATAACAAGAGCCTGATTCCTGATGATGATGCAGCTATGATTTCAGCACTTAATTGTGTACCTCTGAATTTTTTAAAATGAGAAATAGGTCTTTATCATACTAAATATCATATTTAAGTCAAGGTTATTTCAGATGTGTTGCTAGAAACTGAATGTATTTCTAAGTGATACAACCTCCACAGACTTTGAAAGGAGATTCTAAAACCCGGCAATCCTGGCAGGGTGTAATGACATTATTAATCAACCTCAAAATATACAAATTTCCTAATTTTCTTCACTTTTACAGTTTGTAACTTGTCATGACATATTGGTTATTTCCATTTTTGTCTTATTGCATACAGGTACATTTTGATTTCTTGTTACTTATCCTAACACTAGTTTATCTCAGCACTACTTATCTCTGACTCTCATATGAAATGGCTTTGGATTAATTTGTATTTCTTAAACCAAACTTATTCATTATTGATAGTTGTAAGCACTCAGTTACATTTTTAGGTCTTCAATGAACTCATGTCAGAGCATTTACATTTTGAAATGTTTATTTTTAAATGATATATTGCTTAATTTTATTTGTTCTTTACATCACTATTAGAGCCTTATTAAATATGTGCATTAGTAGGTTAGATGATTAATTTTGCTTTAGAATAGTAAAAGAGATATAACAAAATACTTGTTAATAAAGGTGGTATTGGTTCTAATTGGCTTGAGTGCTATATAAAATACCTACTTACCCAGGTTGACATGGGTTGGCCGTTGAGGCAGGCCTGCATCCAGATAGGGCTTAAAGTGATGAAGACTATTATGCATCTACTGAAAAAAATGAAATATTGGTTAGTGAGAAGCTGTCCTGAATGACCTTGTCCGTAAGACATGCAATTAAGGGCTTCTCTTGTGCTTGAGTTTGATTTATCTATTCCTGTCTCCTTTGAAACTTATAGCATTATTTTTTTCTGTTGTGGTATACACTCTTCCATTCAGATTTATTGCTACAAGTGGCAAAACCCCCAAATCTATAGCAATCTGTGTTCATATGCCTTATTGTTTTTATTTCAGCACCAGAGCATTTGGCTTCAAACTACTGACTTTTATTGTTATTACTGAGCAAGGTGCCCAGGTACACATTATAATGGCCAGTGTCTTATGGCTCACTTGATCTAAAGCTCCTAAAACAAAATACTGAAACTTAAAAATGCTGAATCTGTTTCCTGAAATATATTTTCCTTTCACTTTGTATTTTAGAAATTTAAAACTTCTAGTCACTGTAAATGTTGTATCTGGAAACAGAATAAAGACAGAGTCAATCCTATAAGGAGAGAGAAAGTAACAGGCACTGAAATAGAGATAGAAATAGAAATATTTTAAGTCGAAAGCAAAACAAGCTATGATGCTTCTTAAATTTCTGTAATAAGATCCATTATTTTCATTAGGACTGAAAATAAAATTCAAGCAACATTTGTGGATTATAAAGAAGTAATCTTATAAATGGTAGGTTCTTCTTAGGAAAACTGGGATGAAGGGGTGGCTGCACAGGTTTTTATCTTCACTCAAACCAGAGTAATTTCCTTTTATAAAATATTTTGGGTATGAGTAAGTTTGAGTAAAGAATTGATCTCCAAAAGCAACAGGGTAGCATTATTTAGTACTCTTTTTGTTGACCTGAAGTAGCACAAATAATTAGCATTTTCAATAATTCTGGGTAATTGAGTTCTCATTCTTAGGAAAATCTGTGATTACAAACAAATGAGCAAATACAATACAATTCTCTTTTTAAAATTAATTTTAGCATTTAAGTAAAAATAAAACTTGACTGATACTGATAACAATATTCCACTTGTTTTTTCCTTAGTTTTTTAGTTTTGTTTTAAAACATCAAAGATTCCTAACTACATTATAGATATTGGAAAATTAATTAAAAGTTCCCTACTAATATGGGTAATTTTATGTATTTGAAGATTTTATTTTGCCATAATGACAATGTAAATGCATTTTGCTCAACAGAGATAATCTGAATTGGAATGATATCACAATTTTCAGAGACAGACAATGATGCAGATATTTAAAACATAATTCTTTAAAAATAAATGAGCCCTGGCTGGTATAGCTCAGTGGATTGAGTGCGGGCTGTGAACCAAAGTGTCGCAGGTTCGATTCCCAGTCAGGGTACATGCCTGGGTTGCAGGCCATGACCTCCAGCAACTGCACATTGATGTTTGTCTCTCTCTCCCTATCTCCCTCCCTTCCCTCTCTAAAAATAAATAAATAAAATCTTAAGAAAAATGAATGTAAGAGATGCAAAAAAGACTTTTTTTGTAATATAGGGCATATATTTGTTGCTGATAATATAACTTTGAAGGATAAATTATAGTCAGAAGTTCCAATAACATTTAATTTATGTTTAAGTTGAGGTAGATGTGGCTAGTTCATGCATTTTGACCTCTGCATGTTTCAGTTTTCCATTGTCAAAGAGGAAGAAGGGTATCTGCCTACTTGTTTCAAATTTTATGTTAGAGGTACAAGCAATGGAGATGTTAGATTTTTTTTTTTAAGACAGAGATGGAAGTATTAGGATAATCACTTATTTTGTATGGTGACATAGATGGCATACCATCTTCCTTCTGCTAACTCCAACAAAGTTGAAATATATTTACTCAAATCAATAAATGTACCTGTTAAGAAGGACTAATTTGATAGTTAAATAGTAGTAGTTTGATGTTACAGTGGCATGAGGCAAGATTGGAGACTTGGGCCAGGGCTGGACCTTGTCGGGCCTCTCAGGCCATGATGAAGATGTCTGCGTTGTACTCCAACTGCAATGGGGAGTCACTGGAGAACTTTAAAGAGAGTGATGTCATCTAATTTGTGTTTTAAAGGATTCTTTTGGCTGCTGTATGGGGAATAAATAGTAAGTAAGTAGAGGTTGAGAGTGAAAGTGGTCACCTGAAACTAATATAAAATAATATTGGATGTAAACTGTAATTAAAAAAAGTAGAAGTGGTGAGCATTTTAGGTGAGAGATGATGTTTTGGACTAATGTGGTGACTGTGGAGAGGGAGAAAGATGGAACTTTTGAATGCCAATTCTTCTCAAACTCTTCCAAAATATTGAAAAGGAGGGAATACTTCCAAACTCACTGTATAAGGCCAACATTACCTTGATACCCAAACCCAACAAAGACACCAAAAGAAAAAACTACAGGCTCATATCCCTTATGAACATTGTGATGATGTGAAATATATACTTGGTCTTCATCCCACTTCTGGCACAGATCTGCTAATGATACCCTTGGGATTTCCTAAGTGATGAGAGCTAGAAAGGTGTCTTTTGTTATGTTAATGGAATGACTTTTGGCCTTCACCTAAAGATGGGAGCTGGTTGCTGGCAGAATCAATGGTATGATTAAAGTGTTGGAACTTTCAGGCCTATCCCCTGACCTCTGGGAAGGGGAAAGGGATTGAAGGTTGATGTTAGCCAATGGTCAGTGATTTAATCAATCATGCCTTTGTGACGAAGCTTCTGTAAAAACACAAAAGTACAAGGCTCAGAATGCTTCTGGGTTGATGAATACATGGGAATGCAGGGAGAGTGGTGCAGGTGGAGAGGGCAAGAAAGTTCCATATCTGTTCCCCATACCTTGTTCCATGCACCTCTTCCATCTGGCTGTTTCTGAGTTATATCCTTTTATAATAAATTGCTGATCTAGTAACATGTTTATCTGAGTTTATCTGTGAGTCACTCTAGCAAATTTTACCAAAGGAGGGGGGTGTGGGAACCTTACATTTATAACCAGTCAGTCAAAGTACTGATGACAATGTGGATTTATGACTGACATCTGCAGTGGTGATGGGAGGAAAACCTTGTATGACTTAAATTCTTAACCTGTGAGATCTGTTGCTACCTCTGGGTGGACAATGTCAGAACTGAGCTGAATTGTAGGACACTCAGCTGGTGTTAGAGACTTGCTTGTTGGATGTGTGTGAGGAAACCTTGACCAATACATTATAATTGATGACAGGGCACCTTTTAAACATAGATGCAGAAATCTTCAACAAAATACTAGCAACCCAAATTCAATAGCATGTTAAAAAGATCATACACCCTGATCAAGTGGGATTTATCCCTGGGGCATAAGGTGGTTCAACATATAAAAATCAATTAGTATGATGTATCACATTAGCAGAATAAAGGATAAAAATTCCATGATTATCTCAATAGATGCAGAAAAAGTATTTGGTAATATTAAATACCATTTTATTCATATTTCTTATGTTATTATTTAAAGTTTATTAACAGTTATTGCCTAAAAAGTTTCAACAAACCAGGAGGGAAATAACCTCAACATAATAAAGGCCATATATGAAAAGCCCATAGCTAACATCATAGCCAATGATGAAAAATGGAAAGCTTTTCCATTAAGATGAGGACAAGACAAAAATGCTCACTCTTACCACTTCCACTCAACATAGTATTAGAAACCTTAGCCAGATCTATAAGTCAAGAAAAAGAGCTAAAAGGCATCAAAATTGGAGTAGAAGAGGTAAAATTGTCCCTGTTTGCATATGATATCATCTTATATTTAGAAAACCCTAATGACTCCACGAAATAATACTTGTTAGAACTAATAAATGTATTCAGTAAAGTTACAGGACATTAAGTCAATATACAAAATCAGTTGTATTTCTATACACTAATAACTAATATAATAGGATTGAAATTAGTAAAGCAATTCCATCTACAATAGCATCAAAAAATAAAATACTTAGTAATAAACTTAACTAAAGAAATAAGCACTTGTATATCAAAAACCACAGAACATTGATGAAATGGAAAGACATCCCATGTTCATGGATGAGAAGACTTAATATTCTTAAAATGTCCATATTATCTAAATAAATCTGTAGATTTAATGAAATTCCTATTAAAATCCCAGGGGAATTTTTTTGCAGAAATAGAAAAAACATTTCTAGAACTTATATGAAACCATAAAAGACCCTGAATAGCCAAATCTATCCTGAAAAAGAAGACCAAAGCTAGAGGCATCACACTTTCTGATTTTAATGTATTTGACAAGGCTACAGTAATTAAAACAGTATGGTACTGGCATAGAGACAATATATAGACTAATGGAACAGGATGGAGAGCCCAGAAATAAATCCATATTATATGGTTAACTAATCTCTGACAAGGGTGTCAAGAATACACAGTGAGTAAATAAAAGTCTCTTCAACAAATTGTGCTGGGGAAACAGGATATCCACATGAAAAAAATGAAATTTGACTCTTATCTTACCCTTTACAAAAAATCAACTCAAAATAGATTAAAGACTTAAACATAATACCTGATACTGTGAAAACTCTAGAATAAAACATAGTGTAAAGCTTCATGACATTGGTCTTGGCAGTGATTTAATGGATATAACACCAAATGCACAGGCAACAAAAGCAAAAATAGACAAGTGGGACTACATCAAATCAAAAAGCTCCTGCACAGAAAAAAAGACAGGAGAGTGAAAAGGCAACCTATGAAATGAAAGAAAATATTTGCAAACCATGTATTTTATAAGGCATTAATATTTAAAATATGTAAAGAATGCTGCAAATAGTAAAATAACTAATAACCTCATAAAAATGGGTTAAAGACTTGAATTTCTCCAGAGAAGACATACACATGGCCAACAAGTATGTGAAAAGATGCTCAACATCACTAGTCACCAGGGAAATGCAAATCAAAACCTATGAGATATTGCCTTATACCTGTTGGGGTGGCTATTATAGAAAAAAGGAAGACAATAAGTATTGCTGGGGTGGGCTGACTATTAGAGTGGAGACAAAGATAAGTGATACTGGGGTTTTGAGAAATGGGAACCCTTGTACACTATTGGTGGGAATGTAAAATACTGCAGCACAATGAAAACAGCATGGCAGTTCCTCAAACAATTAACATAGAACTATCAACTACTCTATGACCCAGAAATCCCACTTCTGGGTATATATCCCAAAGAATTGAAATCAGGATCTTGAAGAGATATTTGTACTTGTATGTTCATTGCAGCATTATTCATAATAGCCAAGAAATGTAAAAAATGCAGTGTCCATCCACAGAAGAATAAAGAAAATGTGGTATATACACACAGTGGATAATTATTCAGCCATAGAAAAAAAAAAAGGAAATCCTATCCTATGCAGCAACATGAATATACCCAGAGAACATTACAGTAAGTAAAATAAGCCAGTCACATAAGGACATGTGCGTGATTCCACTTCAATGAGGTACCCAAAATAGGCTAATTTGTAGAAAAAAGAATCAAATTGTGGCTGCCAAGTGCTTGGGGAGGGGGCAGGAAACAGGGAGTTGCTAATCAACAGATATAAATTTTCAGTTATGCAAGATGAAAAAACTCCAGAATTTGCTGTAAAACATTGTACCTATAGATAACGAAATTGTATTGTACACTTAAAAATGTGACACGAGGTTATATCTCATGATATGCTTACCACAATAAAATTACAAAAAATTATAAAATGGAGTGAATTAAAATGAAAGAAAAAATGAAGACTTTTGGAATATGATTTAGAGGCAGAGCTGATAGAAGCTGTAGGTTGACTGGAAGTGAAAAGGTGGTGGAGAGGGAAAAGAGTTTAAAAAATAGCTAATAGGTGTTTGGCTTAAGCAATCAGATAGTCGGCTTTACCATTTCTGGAGATGAGGAGGCTGTGGGAAGAGCAGGAATTTCTTGGAGAGGATGGAGGGTGGAGGAAATAGAGAGTTCCCATTTTACAGTTGAGAAAGCTTTTATACATCCTTCTTCCTATGAAAGTTGTTAAAATACAGTGAAGCCATTAGGGGTCTGTTTAAGGGTATGGAACTGGTGAAATTAATACACCAAATTATGAAATTATTATACAGTGTGCTATGTCTAATCTATTTTCCTGATAACCCTACAGTTAGAATAATTTGTTTATTGTTTTTAGAGATTTTGTTGAAATGCTGAAATGTGTCAACTTGATCAGACTATTTCAAGGAGGAGAGTGGCCTGCAATCTGAAAACAGTAGGAGGATACTCATGAGGAGAAATTGCTGCTGGAACATAACCAAAGATTTACTCTTCTCTTTAGGACTTTAAAAGAGGCAATCATGGTGCACAGTGGTAATGAAATGGCTGCCCAAAGTCCCTGGCTATTTGTTAAAGGCCTTGTATTAGTTAGGGTAGATTATGTGCTATAAAAAATTAATCTAAAAAATTTCAGTGGCTCATCCCAATAAATGTTTACTTCTGGTTTAAGAAAAGTCTAGCCATACATGTTCCTGGTTGATGGGCAGCCTTTCCTATGGTCAGTCAGGGATGCAGGCCCCTTCCAGCATGGTAGCCTCTGATGGATTCTCTGCATTGGGAGGTAGGGAAGAGAATCAAGGCCACCCATTGGAGCTCTTAGGGGCCAGGTCCAGTACTGCCTATCACTTCTACCTATGTTCCATTGGTCAGCCACATCAAGTTGCAAGGGATGACGTGGAATGAAGTTTAGTTTTGTGTCCAGGAGGAAAGGGAACAATGGTGAGCATTGCATATAGGGTTCTTTGTTCTGAGAGGTCCTATTCTTGAGTTTACAATTCATCCTTTGCCCTTTGGTGAAGCTATCTTTGATTTAAAGGAAAAGAGGTAGGGAATACTCCCTATCACATTTGACAAAGTATCTCTCTAAGCCTGCCTTTTGAAAAACTGGAAATTGATAGCTCAATTCTTTTATTTAATAAAAATCAGGTCTTCACTATCAAATAAGCTCTTCTGCCTATTTGCCATATCGTGCTTTTATAGAATTACTACTTGCTGAGTCTCTCATTTGAAACACTTTAAACTGGTGAAGTTCAATAATTTTTGACTTACAAAAATGGCAGTTTCATATTAGTCAACCTAATAGAAGGTACAGATAGATCTTAAATACCTTCCCTTGCTTTTTTTCTAACATTAATTGGTCTCCAAGTGTGAGTTTTTCTACTTCTGAAATAAATAAGCAAAAGGCCTTGAATAGACATTTCTCCAAAAAAGATATGCAAATGACCAATAAGCACTTGAAAAGATGCTTAATATTATTAGTTTAATAACTAATGTAAATGTAAATTCAATCCACAGTGAGATACCACCTCACCCACTAGGATGGCCACAATGAAAACATTGGACAATAATGTGTTGGAGAGAATATGGAGAAATTTGAACCCTCGTACATTGCTGGTGGGAATGTAAAATGATGCAGCTGCTTTGGAAAACAGTTTAACATTTCCACAAAGTTAAACATGGAGTTACCATATGACCCAGCAATTCCAGTTCTAGGTATATATCCAAGAGAACTGAAAACACACACCCACACAGAAATCTGTACATGAATGTTTGCAGTAGAATTATTCATAATAGCAAAACACTCAATCAATAAATAAAATATTCATACAATGGTTTAGTATGCAGGAGTAAAAATGAAGTATGGATACATATTACAACATGAATAAATTTTGAAAATATTAAGTGAAAGAAGCCAGACACAAAAGGCCACATATTATATGATTTCATTTATATGAAATGTTCAGAATAGACAAATCCATAGAGACAGAATATAGGTTATTGGTTGCCACAGTCTGGGGTGTAAGGGAATAGGAAGTAACTGTGAAATGGGTATGGAATTTCCTTTGGGGGTTGTGGAATTAGTGGTGATGGTACATAAGTTCTGAACACAGTTAAAAACACTGACTTGTACACTTGGTAAATATGAAATCTATGGAACATGAATTATGTTTCAACAAAAAATTTAAAAATAATACATGATATATTTTTTAGAGTTAAATATGCCAAATACAGAATCAGTTGGGCACATTTTGTTTGAGCCTGCTTCATTAATCCATTTTTAAAATCTGTGTGTCTATTCCTCAGCTAATACCATGTTATTTTGATTACTATAGCCATGTGGTAATTCTTAATATTGGGTAGAATAATTTTGCCTATGTTATTCTTTTGTGTTAAGACTGTTTTAGCTATTTTAGGGCCTGTGTTTTTCCATATAAATTTTAGAATAAGCTTGTCTTTACTTACAAGATCTTGCTGGGATTTTGATAGGAACTGAATTAAACCTATACATCAACTTGGGGAGGATTGAATTCTTTGTTGAATCTTCCAATTCATGAATATGGCACTTCTTTTTTTCTGTTTTATTGAGGTGTATTTGACAAAATTATATGTAAAGTACACATGGTGATGACTTGATATATGTATACTTTGTAAAAGGATTCCTCCCATTTAATGGACACATCCATCACCACATACACATTTATTCATATTTTTTAATGAGGACATTTAAATTCTACTATCTTAGCAAATTTCATTTATACAACACCAGTATTATCAGCTATACTCACCTAAGTTGATAAGGTGACTAAATTAATAGATCTTAAGACCTTATTCACCTTGTAGCTGCAATTTGTACCCTTTTACCAACTTTTCCCAATTTCCCCCACCATCAGCCCTTGGCGACCCCATTTCTACTCTGTTTCTATGAGTTTGATTTTTTTCAGGATTCTATATGTAAGTAACATTATACAGTATTTGTCTTTTGTTGTCTGGCTTATTTAATTTACCACAATGTCTTCAAGGTCCGTCCATGTTTTCAGACAGCAGGATCCCCTTCTTCTCATGACTGAATAATATTTCATTGTATACACAGGGTGGGGCAAAAGTAGGTTTACAGTTGTCTGTATGGGGAATAATACAATAATTAATAAATAACAAGACAAGAATAAACTCTGTTTTCTGTACTCACAACTGTAAATCTACTTTTGTCCATATGTATATAAATATCTCATTTCTTTTTATCCATTCATCTATGGATGGACACATAGGTTGTTTTCATATGTTGGCTATTATGAATAATGCTACAATGAAAATGGAAATGCAGATATTTCTTTTAAATCCTATTTTCATTTTCTTTTGGTATATACCAAGAAGTGGAATTGCTGGTAGTTCTATTTTTAATTTTTTTTTGAAAAACCACCACTCTGTTCTCCATACTGGCTGTACCAACAGTGCACGAGCATCTCCACATCCCTGTTAACACTCGTTATCTCTTGTCCTTTTGATGATAGTCATTTTAACAGGTGTGTTGTGGTTTTGATTTGCATTTCCCTGATGATTAGTGATTTTGAGCATCTTTTCATGTACTTGTGGCCATTTTTTGTCTTTGGAAAAATGTCTAGTCAGACCTTCTGCCCATTTAAAATTGGATTGTTTATTATTATTATTATTGTTATTATTATTATTGTTACTGAGTTGTGTGAGTTCTTAACATATTTTGGATATTAACCTCTTGTAAGATAGATTATTTGCAAACATTTTCTTTGACATTTGCCTTTTCACTTTGTTTATGGTTTCCAAACGTGGTTATTTCAATTTATTTAGATTTCCTTTGATTTCTGTTATCAGCATTTTGTAATTTTTAGTATACAGATCTTGGATCCTGTACATGTTTAAGTTTGAACTTTTTGCATTTTCTTGGGGGTGATTATAAATAGTATAGTGTTTTAAATTTTGATTGTCACATGTCCATTGTGAATAAATAGATATGTGATTGATTTTGTGTTGATCTTGAATCTTGTGACCTTGCTGAACTCACTTATTAGTTGTAGGAGGTTTTCTTTTTTTAAAAAATATGTATTCCCTGAGATTTTCTACTTAGTCATGTCAGGTGTATATAGGGACAGATTTACTCCTCCTTTTATATTATATATATATTTGTGTGTGTGTGTGTAATTTACTTATTTGTTTCTCTTTCTTACCTTATTGTACTACCAGTACTATGTTGAAATAAGAGCTGTGAGAGTAGATATCCATGTGTTGTTTTGGTCTTAGATAAAAAAGAAAAGTGTTTAGCACTTCACCATTACTATATTAGCTGTTGGTTTATTGTGGTTGCTCTTTACAAAGTTGAAGTTAAAAGTTTTGTTAAGTGTTATAAAATATTTAATTTGAGATATTGCCAATTTTCACTGAAAAGAGGTCGCTTCGGTTTATATTTCTACCTAGAATGGCTGCATATTGTCAACTGATGGTTCTTGGTGCCAATTCAACCCCAATAGGAACCCCCAGTTTGGAGTGTGGCGAAGAAAACTTTATTTTGTGCCAACAGTTCAATAGTGCCACATATAGTGCAGCTGTATAAACAGCTGGGTTGTGAGGCAGCCTGGTGCCAGGCCCCACCTCAACCAGGCAGCGTTGCTCCACTGAGCTCTGGTCTGTGTCTCTGCTCCAGTGCCTGCTCTGCTCTGGCAGAACATCTGTGTTTCACCTCAGCTAGGGAGACACAGTCCTCTGCTTTGATGGAAACAGTAAGTGCTCTTCCTGCGCCAGAGGGGAGCTGGCAGATGTGGTCAGAGGTCCTTGTCTCTAGTCCCTGATTGGTGTGTCCTCTGAAGTCTCACAGTTTGGCCCAAAAGACACTGTTCTGATTGGTTAAAATAGAGACATTCTAATTGGTCAGAGCTGCTCAACTTGGATTGGATGTGGAAAGCCTCAATCCTATTGTTTGAAATAGGATTTTAGGAAAACTTTTTAAGGGCTGGCTCAGGCAGTTCAGCACAGGCTTCCCTGTAAAGTGCAATTTATGTTCGAGGCACATGTGCAGAAGTGGCTCCTAAGCTCTGTTTTTCTATTTGAGCCTAGTTAGCCAGCACTAGATCTTCTTAGTAGGTCTCTCTTTCTTTTCACAGGTTCGCAATATGTTGCCATATATTCTTTCCAACCTATATTTGTTTAAACTTAATGGTGTTTATCAGTCTGATATGTAAAACATAGTATTTCACTATTAATTGTTTTTGCATTTTTGTGTAATAAAATGTATCTGTCTTTTTTTCTTACGCCTTTTGGAATTTATGGCTTTTCCAAAATGCTTTCCTTTTTTTAAAAATTTTATTTTAATCATTGTTCAAATACAGTTTTCTCCTTTTTACTCCCAGTCCAGCCCCCTCCACTCCTCCCCACTTCCCTACCATTACCACCCTCCCCCTAGTTTTTGACCATGTGTTCTTTAAGTTTGTTCCCGTGAACCCTTCCCAATGTCCCCTGAAATTCCCTCTACTCTCCCGTGTGGTCACTGTCAGCCTGTCCTCTATTTCAGTGTCTTTGGTTATATTTTGCTTGCTTCTTTGTTTTGTTTAGGTTCCTATTAAAGGTGAGATCATATGGTATTTGTCTTTCACTGCCTGGCTTGTTTCACTTAGCATAATGTTTTCCAGCTCCATCCATGCTGTTGCAAAGGGTATGAGCTCCTTCTTTCTTTCTGCTGCATAGAATTCCATTGTGTAAATGTACCATAGTTTTTTGATCCATTCATTTACTGATGGGCATCTTGGTTGCTTCCAGCATCTAGCTATTGTAAATTGTGCTGCTATGAACATTGGGATGCACAGGTTCTTTTGAATTGGTGTTTTAGTGTTCTTAGGATAGAGTCCCAGCAGTGGAGTCGCGGGGTCAAAAGGCAGATCCATTTTTAGTTTTCTGAGGAAGTTCCATACTGCTTTCCATAGTGGTTGTACCAGTCTTCAGTCCCACCAGCAGTGCACTAGGGACCCCTTTTCTCCACAACCTCTCCAACACTTGTTTGTTGCTTTGTTTATGATGGCCATTCTGACTGGTGTGAAGTGGTATCTCACTGTGGTTTTAATTTGCATCTCTCTGATAGCTAGCGATATTGAACATCGTTTCATGTGTCTTTGGATTTTCTGTATGTTCTCCTTGGAGAAGTGTCTGTTCAAGTCCTTTGCCCATTTTTTAATTGGATTCCTTGTCTTCTTAGAGTGCAGTCATCTAAGTTCTTTATATATTTTGGAGATTAAACCCTTGTCTGAGATATCATTGGCAAATATGTTTTCCCATACAGTTGGTTCTCTTTTAATTTTGATACTGTTTTCTTTAGCTGTGCAGGAGCTTTTAATTTTGATGAGGTCCCATTTGTTTATTCTTTCCTTTATGTCCCTTGCTCTAGGAGACAAGTCAGTAAAAAAGTTTCTGCGTGAAATATCTGAGATTTTCCTACCTACATTATCCTCTAGGACTTTAATGGTGTCACGTTTTATATTTAAGTCTTTTATCCACCTTGGATTTATTTTTTGTATATGGTGTAAGTTGGTGTTCAAGTTTCATTTTTTTTGCACGTGGCTGTCCAGTTCTCCCAACACCATTTGTTGAAGAGGCTATTTTTACTCCATTTTATGTTTCTTCCTCCTTTGTCAAATATTAATTGACCATAGAGACTTGGGTTTATTTCTGGGCTCTGTGTTCTCTTCCATTGGTCTATGTGCTTGTTTTTATGCCAGTACCAGGCTGTTTTGATTACAGTGGCCTTGTAGTATAGTTTAGTGTCGGGTGTTGTGATCCCTCCTACTTTACTCTTCTTTCTCAAAATTGCAGCAGCTATTTGGGGTCGTTTATAATTCCATATAAATTTTTGAAGTGTTTGTTCTATGTCTGTGAAATATGCCATTGGTACTTTAATGGGAATTGCATTGAATGTGTAAATTGCTTTGGGTAGTATGGACATTTTGATGATATTAATTCTTCCAATCCATGAACACGGTATATGTTTCCATTTGTTTGTGTCTTCCTTGATTTCTTTCCTCAGTGTTATGTAGTCTTCTGAATACAGGTCTTTTACCTCTTTGGTTAGGTTTATTCCTAGATATTTTATTTTTCTTTTTGCTATTTCAAATGGGATTTTTTCTTTGATCTCTGTTTCTGCTGTTTCATTGCTGGTGTACAGAAATGCCTTTGATTTCTGGATATTGACTTTGTATCCCACTGTTTTGCCAAATTCATTTATTAGGTCAAGCAGTTTTTTGGTGGAGTCTGTAGGATTTTCTATGTATACTATCATGTCATCTACAAACAGTGATAGTTTTGTTTCCTCCTTTCTGATTTGGATGCCTTTTATTTATTTTTCTTGTCTGATCGCTGTGGCTAAAACTTCCAGTACTGTATTGAATAGAAGTGGTGAAAGTGGATATCCTTGTCTTGTTCCTTATCTTAGTGGGAAAGATTTTAATTTTTGCCCATTGAGTATGATGTTGGCTGTAGGTCTCTCATATATGGCCTTTATTATGTTGAGGAATGTTCCCTCTATTCCCACTTTGCTGAGTGTTTTTATCATGAATGGGTGCTGTACCTTATCAAATGCTTTTTCTGCATCTATTGATATGATCATGTGGTTTTTGTTTTTGCTTTTGTTTATGTGATGTATTACATTTACTGATTTGCGAATATCGTACCATCCTTGCGTGCCTGGAATGAATCCCACTTGGTCATGGTGTATGATCTTTTAAATGTATTGTTGGATGCGGTTTGCCAGTATTTTGTTGAGGATTTTAGTGTCAATGTTCATCAGTAATATTGGCCTGAAGTTTTCTTTCTTTGTTGTGCCTTTATCTGGTTTTGGAATTAGGATGATGTTGGCCTCATAAAAAGAGTTTGGGAGACTCCCACCTTTTTGGTTTTTTTTGGAATAGTCTGTGAAGGATAGGGGTTAGCTCTTCCTTAAATGTTTTGTAGGATTCTCCTATGAAACCATCTGGTCCAGGGCTTTTGTGTGTTGGGAGTTTTTTGATTACTGCTTCAATTTGTTTTGTTGTTATTGGTCTATTCAGGCTTTCTGCTTCTTTTTCATTGAGTTTTGGAAGATTATATTTTTCTAGAAATTTGTCCATTTCACCTAGGTTTTCAAATTTCTTGGCATACAGTTCTTTGTAGTAATTTTTTATAATCCTTTGTATTTCTGTGGCATCTGTTGTAATCTCTCCTCTTTCATTTCTGATTGTGTTTATTTGGGTCTTCTCTCTTTTCTTCTTGATGAGTCTGCTTAAAGGCTTGTCGATTTTGTTTATCTTTTCAAAGAACCAGCTCTTGGATTCATTGATCCTTAGAATTGTGCTTTTAGCCTCTATGTCATTTAATTCTGCTCTGATCTTGGTTATTTCCTTCCTTCTGCTTGCTCTGGGTTGCCTTTGTTGTTGTTCCTTGAGTTCTTGTAGACGTAGGGTTAGGTTGTTTGTTTGGAATGTTTCTAACTTTTTTAGGTGGGCCTGTATCGCTATGCACTCCCCTCTCAGGACTGCCTTGGCTGTGTCCCATAAGTTTTGGGTTGTTGTGAGTTTCTTTTCATTTGTTTCCAGAAACCTTTTGATTTCTTCCCTAATATCATTCTTGACCCATTCATTGTTTAATAGTATGCTATTTAATCTCCATGATTTTGAGTGTTTGGGGTTTTTTTCCTTGGGGTTGGTTTCTAGCTTCAGTCCCTTGTGGTCCGAGAAAATGCTTGGTATGATTTCAATTTTCTTGAAATTCTTGAGGCTTGTTTTGTGTCCTATCCTGTGGTCTATCTTTGAAAACGTTCTACGTACATTTGAAAAGAATGTGTATTTAGCTTCTTTGGGATGGAGGGCTCTGTATATGTCAGTAAAGTCCATTTCATCATGGGTTTTGTTCAGTGCCACAGTATCTTTGTTGATATTTTGTTTGGAAGATCTGTCCGTTTTTGATAGTGGGGTGTTAAAATCTCCCACTATAATTGTGTTGCTGTCCATATCTTTCTTGAAGTCTTCAAAGATTTTCTTTATGTATTTGGGTGCTCCTATGTTGGGTGCATATATATTTACAATATTTATGTCTTCTTGGTGGATTCTTCCCTTGAGTATTATGAAGTGACCTTCAGGGTCTCTCTTTATGGACCTTTTTTGGAAGTCTATTTTGTCTGATATGAGTATTGCTACCCCGGCTTTTTTTTCCTGTCCATTTGCTTGGAAGATTTGTTTCCAGCCCTTCACTTTCAGCCTGTGTAGGTCTTTTATCCTGAGGTGGGTCTCTTGAAGACAGCATATATGTGGGTCATTTTTTCTTATCCATTCAGCTATTCTATGTCTTTTGATTGGAGCATTTAATCCATTTACATTTAAGGTTATTATTGATAGGTACTTATTCATTGTCTTTTATGTACATGTGTTCCTCTCTCTCTCTCTCTTTTCCTTCCCTTCCTTAAAGCAGTCCCTTTAGCATCTCTTGCAGAGCTGGTTTAGTGGTGGTGTATTCTTTTAGACTTCTTTTGTCTGGGAAGCTTCTTATTTGTCCCTCTATCTTGATTGAGAGCCTTGCTGGATAAAGTAGCCTTGGTTGGAGACCTCTGGTTCTCATTACCTGGAGTATTTCTTGCCATTCTCTTCTGGCTTAGAGTGTTTCCATTGAGAATTCAGCTGTTAGCCTTATTGGGGCTCCCTTGTATGTTACTTCCTTTTTTTCCCTTGCTGCCTTTAAGATTCTCTCTTTGTCTTGAAATTTTGCCATTTTAATTATGATGTGTCTTGAGGTGGGCCTCTTTGGGTTCCTATTGATTGGGACTCTCTGTGTTTTCTGGATTTGTGTGACTTTTTCTCTCATCAAATTAGGGAAGTTCTCCTTCATTACTTTTTTGACTAGGTTTTTAATCCCTTGCTCTTCTTCTTCTCCTTCTGGTATCCCTATTATACGGATATTATTATGTTTCATATTTTCTTGCATTTCTCTTAATCCCTCTTCATTCTTTCTGAGCCTCTTTTCCTTTTCTTGCCCTTTCTGGATGTTGTTTTCTACTTTGTCCTCTAGCTCGCTAATCCGATCTTCTGCTTCATCAGTCCTGCTTTTCATTTCTTCTACTGTGTTCTTCAGTTTAGAAATTGTATTTTTCATTTTCCCTTGGCCTTTGTTGAGAGTTTCTATTTCCTTTTTCATGTTTATATAGTTTGCAGTGAGATTGATGTAGTTTCTGTCTAATTTCTGATAGCTCATTGTGAGTTCATTGAACTTCCTGATAACCATTGTTTTGAACTCACTATCTGATAGTTGAGTTGCCTCTATTTCATTTAGCATTTTTCCTGGGGCTTCCTCATTTCCCTTCAATTGGGGGTTGTTTCTTTTTTTTCTCATTGTTGGTGGGTTTCTTCTTGTTAGCCTCTGTTTCTTAAATTGATCTATTCTGGTTCCCTGCAATTATGGTGTGAACTTTTGTGGTAGAATACTTGTGGGATTCAGTGGTGCAATCTCCTTCGTGTATCCTGGTGTTCACAGCTTCCCCCTACTCTTTTTTTTTGTAATCAGTTGGAGGAATAAGGCGAAATGGTTTAAGACAGCAAGACAGTGTACTATGATGTTTACATTAGCAGCCAGTAGAGAAGAGATGGGTTATCCTTTGGTTCCTTATAGTGTTAACTGTGATCCTCCACCCCACTATCCACATTTTAGAAAGGATGGAAAGAGGGTAAGACTCTTATTGGGGACGAGAGGATTGATAGTTGGATCTAGAAAGCTGTGAGACTGTGGGAGGTCAGATTCTAAGGTAGGGTTGGATTAAAGATTAGTATATAGGAGTAGTGTGTAAAAGAATAGAGAGAATCCCCACAATAGTATAGTTCAGGAAATTGCAAAGTGGGCTGAGATCAGGTAGGGGTATTGAGTAGTATTTACAATTATATGGACTAGGTCTTATTAACAGTAATAGTAAAGTCACGGTCTTGTGGCAGAATTGATGAGATCTAGATAACAAGAATAAAGAGTATGGAACCTTGAGAGGTGTATTAATGGAACACAGATGAAGGATAGTAAATTATCAACACACTGTGACTGAGATACCAGGGGAAACCTATCAAATGACAGTATAACCAGCCAAGCAAAGAAGATTATACAAAAAGAAAAAGAATACCAAAATATTATTAAAATAAAAAATGTCAGAAAGGTGAGAGAAAGATAATACAAATTTACAGTAACTTGCAAGATAAAAATAAATAAATAAATAAAGGAAAGAAAAGCAGAAGATGGAGTGCAGGAGAGATAAATTTGGATTGGAAAGAATATTATTAGGATGAATGGAAGAGAAACATAAGGGATTGCGAGATATAAAAATAGTAAGAATTGAAAAATAAAATGTCACTTAAAACACAAGATAAAATCAATCATCCAACAACAGTCACAAAAACCAAACCAAACCAAACCAAACAAAACAAAATAAAAAAAACCTCTTGTTGGTTTCTAACTGGCCAGACCAGTTTTTCTGATCTTGCTGGCTTCAGCTGGCCAAGGGACCTCTGAAATGTTTCTCTCTCTTCCCAGCCAGATCTCAGCAAGTCTCTCAGGAACCCTGGGCACTCCCGAGCACACTAGTTCTCCAGAGCTCACTGCCACGTTCTTCCAGACTCCGGGGTTCCTGCAGGGTTCCAGCTCTATGATCTCAGGAGGCAACCGTGACGTTTTGGGATTCACTGTGCCCTCCCTGGGAGTCGTAAAAGGGCGCACCCCTCCACCCAACTTTTGAGATTCGGGCTATAGGAAGGCACTAAGTGCCCGTCCCTTTCGGGATCACAGCACACGAGTCAAGATTCCCGATGGGGGATGGGGCGCGCACTTTCCCAGATCAGAACTTCTGGCTCCCAAGACCTGAAAATGTCCGAGCCCCTCCCGGTTCTGGGTCCTCCACCAATCGGCACTTCCACCGGGCTAGGGGTGCGTGCGCTCTTTCAGGCTGCCCCTGGTCATGCCAGCTGGAGGCCCTCACTACTCCTAGGTCTCTGGGTGAATGTTCATAGTCCCTGGGCGATTCCCTCCCAGTCCAACTGGCCAATCTGTGCCTTCAAGCAACAAGCTCTCCCCTGGAGTTGCTCAACCCCTGTATCCAGGGGAGGGAGCAGCGACTCCCCTCTCCCAGGAGCCCCGAGGCAGACCCGGGAGCACCGGGCCTGGGGACTGTACACCCCTAGTCCCCACGCTGATCCCTAGGTCCCTTTTGTCCTGAAGCAGTCTCCTTACTGTCTGGTTTTTCAATGATCGCAATAATTTTTGATGTCCTGCTTTCAAAAGTGATTCTGTAACCTAGTCCACTTGCTCCACTTCTCCACTGAACCACGAGTTTCCCTCCTCTTCACAGAAGCCGAGAAACACGCTGCCTAGAGCAAAGCGGCCATCTTCCCTCCCAAAATGCTCTTCTTATTCCAACTTGATAATTTTTTTCATGTTATCAGATCCTCTTAAGGTCTAATTTCTTTTTAGACCTCTGTCAATACTTCATCAATTGGTCTTCCTAGACACAGTTAAAATATTTTTAACAAAATGCACTTTCATTTGATATGTCCATCTTTTTTCTGTCAGTTTAAAAACAATTGGAGTCTGTTTTAATTTCCATCATAAAGAAATTACCCTTATAATAAAAATAGTTAAGGTGAATGTAGATAATCATTTAGGAAAATATATTGCAAGTGTCATTAGAGCTGCAGTGCATTACAGTGAGACATAGATTTTGAGTCAAAAGTACTTTGGGTGCAAGTAGTGGTATTGTGTGACTTTAGAAAAGGAGATTAATTCCCTTGGATCTGAGTTTTTCCTTTGTAAAATGAAGGATTTGTACAAAATAATCTCTTAAGTTTCTATTTTCTCCTGCACATCTTTGAGTCTGTGTAGGTATTGTTAAGTCCTTATGCTTACAATTATAAATGGTGTAGAAAATTGGAGCATATTTGCTTTTCCCCAATGCAGTATTTAATTTGCTGATGTGAAAAAATGTAAACTTTTTTTTTTTAACACTGTGGTACATATTTTCCTGTTCTACATACCATTATGTTGCTAATGTTTTTGTTGTGTATTGTTCTGGATAAATTTGACAATTCAATACAAAATCAGTAAAGCCCACAGTTTACATTTTAACTAAGACAAATCATGTTATTTTTATTCTCTTCACCCCCTCAACTTGAGTAGAAACCGTTTATTTGAATGTCTGTGTACCTGTGCCTTGGTACTTAAATGGATGAGCGAATCTCTCCAAACACATGTGTCTGCTGTGGTCTGAAGAACATTTGAGCTTCAGTCATCTGGTAGAATGTCTTTTATATAAACCAGCAATACAATTCAAACAAGTAATACTTGCTTTATTTGATCACATTGTTTACAATATGAAAATAATTTGGCAGAGGATAATTGTGGAACTCATGGAGGTGGGTGCTTAAGAGGGGACAAGGGCTTCAGTTGGGAAAATTTTTACCTCTGGTGATAAAGGTTCACAGCTCAGTTTCTCTGCATCCATGGAGAATCACAGTGTATTTGTTTCTTATGTAAACCTTATAGAGCAAGCACATATGTAGCTCATTCTTGGAGTCTGACAAATAAACACAGTTCAATAACCAAAAACCATTTCAGAATAGCTCAAATCCTTTACTTGTGTTTCTCAAAAGTGAGGAAGAGATTCACATACATAGTCTTCTGAAACATTTCTTAAAATGTTTTCGTTCCCACACACTTCTTTCACAATTGCTATCTGCTGTCTGCTATAGGGCACTTTGTTCCACAGCTCACTTCAAATCTTCTAAGCGCAGTTTGATGCTGCTCTTCTCTCCCACCTTACTTCCCAAATCTTTACTATATAGATCAGTCTTTCCTGTTTTGGAATGGGGAAGAGGAGAAATTGGACTGGAAAAGATAGTATTTTATCGGGCAGAGGGTGGTTAGACAAAAGGCTGTGAACTCTCCTATATTAAAAATTTTGGTTGCTTTATATTAACAATTTACAAATTAAATGCTCAGTAAATATTTGTTGAATAGGTGAATGATCTCTGATAAGTCTCATATCCCAGAAATTGCCTTGCTTATTTAATAGGGTAAAATTAAACCATCCTATCTTGTTGTCACCTTGGATGGAAATAGATCTTAAATTAACTCAACTGTAATCCCTTGACTAGCATCTTATGGAGTTTTCTTCTAGGTGGAGAGTATGCAGAATTTCACTAACCATGTCATTTTGCTTCAAGGAACAGAAAAGAATATGGATATGGCCTAAGTAGTGGCTGAATTGAACTTATATTGCTTTCCTTAAAAGTAACCAGAGCCCTCCCTCACAAATGAAATACTTAGATATGAGTGTAACAAGATATGGATAAGGCTGAAAGGAGCAAAATTACTCTGATGAATGAAAAAAAAACCCTAAATAAATGGACAGATATTCCATGTTCATGGGTAGAAAGATTCAATATTGTCAAAATGCCTGTTCTTTCCAACTTGATCTATGGCTTCAATGCAATTCCCAATCAAATCCCATGTTATTTTGTGGGCAATGGCAAACTGATTCTAAACTTTGTATGGAGAGGCAAAAGAATCAGAATAGGGAACATAATATAGAAGGAGAACAACATTGGAGGATTTACACTACTTGACTTCAAGACTTACTATAAAGACAGTAAGGTATTGATGAAAAAAAAGTAATAAATAAGTCAATGGAACAAAATAGAGAGTCCAGAAATAGACTCCGTGAGTACAGTCAATGACGTCTGACAAAGAAGCAAAATCACACAATGGAGAAAAGATAGTCTTTTCAACAACTGGACGTTCAGAGACAAAATAAATGAATCTAGACAGACCTTATACCCTTCACAAAAACTAACTCGAAATTGATCACAGACCTAAATGTTAAGCACGAAACTAAAACACTTAGAAGATGCCATAAAAGGAAACCTAGATGACCTCGTGTAGGTGATGCTTTTTTAGGTACGCCACCAAAGGCACAATCCATGAAAGAAATAATTGATAAGCTGAACTTCATCAAAATTAAAAATATTGTTCTCTAAAAAGTAATGTAAATAAAATGAGAAGATAAGACACAGACTGGGAGAAAATATTTGCAAAAGGCACATCTGATAAAGGACTTTTATCAAAAAAAATGTAGAGAACTCTTAAAACTCAATGAAACAACAACTTTATTAAAAAATGTCAAGCAACTTGACTAAAGACCTTAACAGGCACTCACCGAACAAGATATACAGATGGAAAATTAGCATATGAAAATACATTCCAAATCATATCTCATCAGGGAAATGCAAATTTAAGCAACAATAACATTTTTGAGTTATTTTTAATAACACAAAATAACACTTATTAAAAATGATCAAAATCTAGAATACTGATAAAACCAAATGCTGGTGAGGCTGTGGAAGAATAGGAGGAACTCTTATTCATTGCTGGTGGGAATGTTACAACCACTTTGGAAGACAGTTTGGCTGTTTCTTACAAAATTAAATATACTCCTACCATATGATCCAGCAATTTTGCTCTTTGGTATTTACCCAAAGGAGTTGAAAAGTTACATCTGCACAAAATCCTGCATGCAGATGTTTATAACAGCTATATTCAAAATGGCCAAAACTTGGAAGCAACCAAGATATGTTTCAGTAAGTGATTGGATAAATGAAATGTGGTACATCCAGACAATGGATTATTATTCATCACTAAAAAGAAATGAGCTATTAAACTATGAAAATACATAGAGAAAACTTAAATGCACTTTACCAAATGAAAGAAGCCCATCTATGAAGGCCTCCATACTGTATGAATACAACTATGTGACATTCTGGAAAAGGCAAAACTATGGAGACAGTAAAAAGACCAGGGGTTAAGGGCAGGGGTAGGTGAAAAGGCAAAGCAAAAAGGGTTTTTAGGGTAGTGAAACTACTATGTATGATACTATAGTGACAGATACATGTCATTGTACATTTGTCCAAGCCCATAGAATGTACACTACTAAGAGTGATCCCTAATATACGTTATAAATTTTGGATGATAATGATGCAACAATGTAGTTCTTCAATTGTAGCAAACAATACTACTCTGGTTGGGAATGTTGATAATGATAGACTGTGCTTATGCGGGGGCAGAGAGTATATGGGAAATCTCCATACCTTCCTCTCAATTTTGCTGTGACCTTAAAACTGCACACAAAAAATGAAGTCTTAAAAACTAGTAGGAACCACAGCAATAAGCTTAGTTTTTTTGTAATAGTCCACAACATGTTCAGAGACTTGTATGAAAGGGTATCTATTGGGTTGGCCAAAAAGTAAATTTAATTTTTCTATAAAATAAAAGACACATTTTTAAAATTTCACCAATAACTTTATTGACTTGGATATTTTGACTATGTTGGTTGTCTACTGTGAGGTGTAATGTTGATTGTTGTCAATTAAAGTCTCAATTTGATTACTATCAACTTCAACTGGTCTACTCCACCACGGAGCGTTGTCCAGTAAGAAACCTCCAGCACAAAATTTCACAAACCGTATTTGACACGTTCAGTCAGTCACAGCACCTTCTCTATATACTGCATAAATATTTTTGTGTGTTTCAGTTGCGTTTTTACCTTTCTTGAAATAAGAAATGATAATATGCTGAAAATGTTGCTTATTTTCTTCTGTCTTCAATATTAAAGTGGCTACAGAAAAAGTCACCAATTTTTATTTTAATTTTTAAAGTATATTTTATTGATTATACTGCTACATTTGTCCCATTTTTTCTCCCCCTATTTTAAAAAGGATTTTATTTATTTTTAGAGAGAGGGGAAAGGAGGGAGAG
This sequence comes from Phyllostomus discolor, assembly GCF_004126475.2. Classification (NCBI taxonomy): domain Eukaryota; kingdom Metazoa; phylum Chordata; class Mammalia; order Chiroptera; family Phyllostomidae; genus Phyllostomus; species Phyllostomus discolor. The sequence goes on from NC_040903.2 coordinate 164,284,602, forward strand.
AAACATTGATGTGTAGTTGCCTTTCAAGCAACCCCTACTGGGGACCTGGCCCGCAACCTAGGAATGTGCCCTGATTGAGAATTGAACCAGTGACACCCTGATTCTCAGGCCAGCACTCAATCCACTGAACCACCAGCTCAGGCTCATATTTTTCTCTCTTTTATTCCCCTCTGCCCTGTACCCTGCCTCCCACCAGCATTACCTCCCTTAGTTCATATAAGTTCTTTGCTTCTCCATTTCCTATACTATTCTTAACCTCCCCCTGTCTATTTTGTACCTACCATTTATGCTTCTTATTCCCTGTACCTTTTCCCCCATTCTTCTCTCCTCCCCCTCCCTGCTGATAACCCTCTATGTGATCTCCATTTCTGTGACTCTGTTCCTGTTCTAGTTGTTTGCTTAGTTCCTTCCTTCCTTCCTTCCTTCCTTCCTTCCTTCCTTCCTTCCTTCCTTCCTTCCTTGTTCACTTGCTAATAGTTGTACATTTGTTGTGATTTTACTGTTTATATTCTTGATCTTCTTCTTTTTCTTCGATAGGTCCCTTTAATATTTCATATAGTAAGGGCTTGGTAATGATAAACTCCTTTAACTTGACACTATCTGGGAAGCACTTTCTCTCCCCTTCCATTCTAAATGATAGCTTTGCTGGGTAGAGTGATCTTGGAGGTAGGTCATTGCCTTTCATGACTTGCGATACTTCTTTCCAGCCCCTTCTTGACAAGGTTTCTTTTGAGAAATGAGCTGAGTCTTATGAGAACTCCTGTGTAGGTAGCTGTCTCCTTCTCTCTTGCTGCTTTTAAGAGTCTCTCCTTATCTTTAATCTTAGGTAATGTAATTATGATATGCCTTGGTGTGTGCTTCCTTGGGTCCAACCTCTTTGGGACTCTGAGCTTCCTGGACTTCCTGGAAGTCTATTTCCTTTGCCAGATTGGGAAAGTTCTCCTTCATTAAGTTTTCAATTTTCTGGTTTTCCTCTTCTTCTGGCACCCCTATGTTTCAGATGATGGAGCATTTAAAGTTGTCCTGGAGGTTCCTAAGCCTCTCCTCATTGTTTTGAATTCTTGTTTCTTCATTCTGTTCTGGTTGAACATTTATTTCTTCCTTGTGTTCCAAATGGTTGATTTGAGTCCTGGTTTCCTTCCCATCATTGTTGGTTCCCTTTATTTCACCTTGCATAGCCTTCACTTTTTCCTCTATTTTGCAGCTGTATTCAACCATTTCTGAGAGCATCCTGATTACCAGTATTCTGAACTGTGCATGTGATGGGTTGGCTAGCTCTTTATCACTTAGTTGTATTTTTTTTCTGGAGCTTTGATGTGTTTTTTTATTTGGGCCATATTTTTTTGTCTTGGCATGCCTGTTACTTAGTAAGGGCAGAGCCTTAGGTATTTACTGGGGTGGGGGAGGGCAATGCAGGTTGCTGCACTGTGGTGCTGTCTGTAGGGGAGGGGTTCAAAAGGGAACAATGCTGCTTGCTGGGCTCTCGGCTTTCAGTTATGTCCTTTTCTGGTGCTGATTTCCAGCTGGGTGGTTTTGTGTATGTTCTAGGACCTTGTGGGTCTCTCCAATGAACACTCTGTGAAACTGGGAGTTTCTCTCACTGCTGCAACCCCCACAGGTTTTTACTGCTAGAGGTTTTCAGACTTTATTTTCCCACACTGGAACCCTAGGTTGTGTGGTCTGTTTCACTCCCCAGTTGTTCCTTCTGGTTTATCCACTTGTAAATGTGGGACCACCAGCCACTGCCTCACCCAATCAGTCCTCCAGCCACTGCCTTGCCACTCGACCTCTCTGCCCTGGCATCTGGTCTCTGCCCCTTCTACCTGTCTGGATGAATATTTCTTCTTTAACTCCTTGGTTGTCAGAATTCCATACAGTTCAATTTTCTGGCAGTTCTGGTTGTTTTCTGTTTTTAAATTTGTTGTCATCCTTATTTTAATTGTGTGAGGAGGCAAAGTATATCTACCTATGTCTCCGTCTTGGCCAGAAGTCGCTATTTATCCCATTTTGATTTTTTAAAAAATGCACACTGATATGACAGCTGTCATAATACAATCTAACAAAGTTGCTCCAAATGAATTTAAAGAGAACTAAGGGCTACTAGAGTGATCTTATGGAAAAAAACCAAACAAAGTTTTTGGCCAACCCAATATATTCATTTATCTATCTATCTATCTATATCATCTATATATTTTTTAATCCTCCCCCAAGGATACATTTATTGATGAGAGAGAGATAGAGATAGATAGATATGAGAGAGAAACATGAACAGGTTGCATCCTGTATACCCCTGACCAGGGACCAAAACAACAACCTAGGTTATGTGCCCTGACTGGGAATCAAACCTGTGACATTTTCGTGTACAGGATGAAGCTCCAAGTAACTGAGCCATTCCGGCCAGGGCTCTCCTATCTTTTATATTTGTCTGTCTCTGTGTTAGGGTAACCAATTTGTTGCCAGTTTGCGTGGGCTATCCTGATTTTAGCACTAAAAGTCCTGCATGCCAGAAATTCCATTAGTTACAGGCAAAATGGAATGATTGATCACTCCATTCTGTGTATATGTTTGTGCATAAGTGTATGATCCCTATTCTAATAGATCTTTAGAAATGCAGTAGACAGACATTTCTTTTTGTCCACTTTTATCCAAGATTGGTCTTACTGATCTATGCGGGGTATAGATTTATATTTTTATGTTTAATTTTGCCTCACATATTTTCAGTATTTTTTATAATCAAATAACTGCCTTTCTTTTCAAGACCCTGGAAATCTTTCTGTGTTTCTTACAGCTTTATAATTTTACCTTTCCAGATCTGGTCTGCTTAAACTCTGTCATATCTTAGTGCTCTTCCTGCCAAGGTTCAGTTACAAAGGAACAACCCTTCCCTTGTCATCACATTTACTTTTCATAAATCTTCTCAACAGACACAGAGATGTTTTCTTGTCTAGCTTTTTCTTTTCAGTTTTTCACCTTCTTGCCCAAATATTCTCTTTTCCTCCTATGACTGTCCTCCCACTTAGTCATCAATTGTTGTTTTGAACACTCATATTCTTCAAGAACCCTTTATAATAATACATATCTTGTGGGGCCACAAAGGAAACATTCTAAGATGTGATTAATTTGGACTATTTACTAGAAGTTTGTAATAGTTGGATTTGGCTTTATATTACCCACTAGGAACATTTTGTCATTTTAATTAAAAGCACAAACAAAACTGTATGTAAGCAGAAAGAAAAGAAGTAGAAAAAATAGTTAAGGAATAGAATTATATTTTCAAGTTTTTAAAGCCAGTATCATTTAATAGCCACAATAATGCAGTTAAATATTATATGTCTCTATTAATGCAGATCCAGTGTGTCTGGGTTTAAATTCATATATATAAATAATGTATAAAAAAGCTCCCAAATGGGGACCTGGTTTGCAATGCAGGCATGTGCCCTGACTGGGAATCAAATAAGTAATGCTTTGGTTCACAGGCATGCACTCAATCCACTGAGCTACACCAGCCAGGGCTGAATCTCTTTATATTCTTACATCATAAGTGACAAAAAACAAGTGAATAGAATTGATGAAGTCTAAACATGCGTGGAAATGGAGATGACCAACTGGTGCATCCATCATTAAGTAATGTAAAAATATTGTTTTACATGTTTTTTAAGATTCACATGGCTCTTTTTATGTGTGGCATTTGGTTCTTAATATTATGTTTGTGAGAATTAACCATGCTGATATAGTTCTAACTTCTCCATTTTCATTGATCTATATATAATATTTCTTTGTATGACTTGATTATCATGTATTCATCATTCTCTTATGAATAGAAATGAATAATTAACTATAAGTTGTTTCATAGTTCATTTTTACAGACAGTAAACTTTTAAAAAATTGGTTCTAGAGAGAGGGAAAGGGAGGGAGAAAGTGAAGGAGAGAAACATCAATTGGTTGCCTCTTGCACATACCCAAACTGAGGACTGAACTCGCAACCCAGGTATGTGCTCTGACCAGGAATCCACGGGGGACCTTTCACTTTACAGAATGATGCCCATCCAACTGAGCCATGATGGCCAGGGCATAGACAGTAAACTTCTTTTATGGTTGTTTTTTCATGTACGTGTAGGAAGTTTCTATTGGGTATACACTGAAGAGGAAATTGTTCAATTTTACTAGATATTGACAACTTAGGGTACTAGTTTCCATTATTCCACAGCCTCACCAACACTTGGTATTATTATTATTATTATTATTAATTTTCACCTTTTTATTTTTAAGTTATATTTTATTGATTATGCTATTACAGTTGCCCAAATTTTCCCCCCATACCCTCCTCTACCCACTTCCTCAGGCAATCCCCACACCATTGTTTATATCCATGGGTCATGCCTTTAAGTTCTTTGGCTACTCTATTTTCTATACTGTACTTTACATCCCCATGGCTGTTCTGTAACTACCTATTTGTGCTTCTTAATCCCCTCACCTCTTCACCCATTCTCCCATACCCCCATCTCATCTGGTAACTATAAAAATGCTCTCTGTATCCATGATTCTGCCTCTCTTCTTGTTTGCTTAATTTTCTTTTTAGATTCAATTGTTGAAAGATATGTATTTATTGCCATTTTATTTTTCACAGTTTTTAAAATATATTTTATTGATTATGCTATTACAGTTGTCCCATTTTCCCCCTTCACTCCCCTCCACCCTGTACACCTTCTCCCACCCACATCTCCCCCTTTAGTCATGTCCATGTGTCATACTTATAAGTTCTTTAGCTTCTACATTTCTCATACTGTTCTTACCCTCCCCTATCTATTTTCAACCTACAATCTATGCTACTTATTCTCGGAACCTTTCCCCCCTCTCTCCTCCTCCCACTCCCCTGTTGCTAGCCCTCCATGTGATCTCCATTTCTGTGGTTCTGTTCCTGTTCTAGTTGTTTGCTTAGTTTCTTTTGGTTTTGCTTTAGGTGTGGTTGTTAATAATTGTGAGTTTGCTGTCCTTTTAAAACTATACATGTTTTTTCTTTATCTTCTTTTTTTTAGATAAGTCCCTTTTATTTCATAAAATAAGGGCTTGGTGATGATGAACTCCTTTAACTTGACCTTATCTGAGAAGCACTTTATCTGTCCTTCCATTCTAAATGAAAGCTTTGCTGGATAGAGTAATCTGGGATATAGGTCCTTGTCTTTCATGACTTGGAATACTTCTTTCCAGCCCCTTCTTGCCTGTAAGGTCTCTTTTGAGAAATCAGCTGACAGTCTGATGGGAACTCCTTTGTAGGTTACTGTCCCCTTATCTCTTGCTGCTTCTAGGATTCTCTCCTTCCTTTTTACCTTGGCTAATGTAATTATGATGTGCCTTGGTGTGTTTCTACTTGGGTCCAACTTCTTTGGGGCTCTCCAAGAATCCTAGATTTCCTGGAAGTCTATTTCCTTTGCCAGAATGGGGAAGTTCTCCTTTATTATTTGTTCAAATACGTGTTCATTCTTTTGCTTTTCCTCTTCCCCTTCTGGCAGCCCTATAATTTGGATGTTGGAACATTTAAAGATGTCCTGGAGGTTCCTAAGCTTCTCCTTGTTTTTTTTGAATTCTTATTTCTTCATTCTTTCCTGTTTGGTTGTTTTTTTTCTTCCTTCTGGTCTACTCTATTGTTTTGAGTCCCAGTTTCCTTCCCATCACTATTGGTTCTCCATGCATCTTCCTTCATTTCTTTTAAGGTAACCTGCATTTTTTCATGTAATTTGTGCCCAAAATCAACCAATTCTGTGAGCTTCCTGATCACCAGTGTTTTGAACTGTGCATCTGATCATTTGGCTATTTCTTGGTCCCTCAAAAGGATGAGCCCTGGGGCATTGATCCGTTTTTCTGTTTGAGCCATCTCTGTCTCTCTGTCTCTCTTTCTCTATCTCTTTTGGTCTGGTTGCTCCTGTTATGGTGAAGGGCGGAGCCTTAGGTGTTCACTGGGGCTGGGCACCACAATCGCTAGATTGTGACGTTGTATGTGGGGGCAGGGGCAGTGGGGAACAATGGCAGTAGCTCTGTTCTCCGTGAGACCTCAGTCCCTTCCCTGGGATTCTGGGCTGTGCGCTCTGCCCTGGTCCACAATCGCTGCCTGACTGGGTCTGCCAGCTGCCACCTGCACACTCAGGGTCCACCCGCTGCAATCTTGGATGCCCCCGATGCCTTACACACTCCTGGTTGCCTTATGCACCCAGTTCTCCCTATTCTCCGTGTACCATGACCTGTGCTGGCTGCTCCTCTCTGCCCCTTTTACTGGTCTGGAGGAACGGGTCTACTTCAACTTCTTGGCTGTCCGACTTCCATTCAGATAAATTCTCTGTCAGTTCTGGGCGTTATTCTGCCTCTAAATTGTTGTTCTAATCTTGGTTGTGAGTACGGTGCGTCCACCTATGCCTCTATCTTGCCGGAAGTCTTTTTCATAGTTTTGATCTTCTTCTTTTTCTTAAGTAAGGCTCTTTAGCATTTCATATAATAATGGTTTGGTGATGGTGAACTCCTTTAGTCTTTTCTTATTGGGAAGCTGTTTATCTGCCCTTGGATTCTAAATGATGGCTTTGCTAGGTAGAGCAATCCTGGTTGTAGGTCCCTGCAACATTTCATTACTTTGAATATTTCTTGCAATCCCTCCTAGCCTGCAAAGTTTCTTTAGGTAAATCAGCTGACAGTCTTATGGAAACTTCCCTGTAGGTAACTAACTTCTTTTCTCTTGCTGCTTTTAAGATTCTCTCTTTATCTTTAACCTTTGGCATTTTAATTATGATGTGTCTTGGAGTGGGCCTTCTTGCATTTATCTTGCTTGGGACTCTCTGTGCTTCCTGGGCTAGCATTTCTATCTCCTTCACAAAATTAGGGAAGTTTTTTTCCATTTTTTTTTCAAATAGACTTCCCATTCTTGCTATTTCTGCTTTCCTTATGGCACCCCTATTATGGCAATGTTGGAACACTTGAAGTTGTCCCAGAATCTGCTCACAGTATCCTTGTTTTTTGGATTCTTTTTTCTTCTTGTTCTGATTGGTTGTTTTTTGCTTCCTTGTGTTCCAAATCATTGATTTTATTCTTTGCTTCATCCACTCTACTGTTTTTTTCCCTGTAAACTATTCTTTATTTCAATTAGTGTATCCTTCATATCTTACTAGATTTTTTTTATGCTGTTGAGGTTCTCACTAAGTTCCTTGAGCATCCTTTTAGCCAGTGTTTTGAACACTGCATCTGATAGCCTGCTTATCTCCATTTCGTTTAGCTCTTTTCCTGGAGTTCTGATGTGTTCTTTTATTTGGGCTGTATTTCTTTGTCTTCTCATTTTGGCAGCCTCCCTGTGTTTTTTTTTTTTATGTTGTTAGGTAGAGCTGCTACATCTCCCAGGCTTGACAGAGTGGCCTAATGTGGTAGGTGTCCTGTAGGGTCCAGTGGCACAGCCTCCCCTATCATCCAAGCTGGGTTTTCGATGTGCACCCTTTGTGTGGGCTGAGAACACCCTCCTCTTGTAGTTTAGCCTTGGTTGCTATTGAAAAGTCAATGGGAAGGATTTACCCAGGTCATGCAGCTGCAATGACTGGCTGTGACCACTGACCACCAGCCTCTACTCTTGTGGAGGGTCATCTGTGCATGGGCAGGGCGGTGGTGCTCCAACATGGTCTGTAGCTGTCCACTGGGTGCACAGGTTTGAGGTTTTCCAGGTGGCACAGGTTAAGGTCAGCCTCTGCCTGTGTTTTGCCTGGCGCCACCCTGCCTGGGTTATAAAGCAGTCTGAGATGACTGCTACTTGTGCTGGGCTTGAGATTCCCACATGAAGCCAAGCTGTGAATTTAAACTGGCTGCTGATATTGCCAGGCCTGGGGCCACTTAGCAAGAAGTATCCGGGCTGGGGGTTTACTGAGGCCATTTGTCTGCAAAGAGTTAGGAAGTTGTGAGGGATGAGCCAAGATCCATTCATATGAAAAAGCCACTGTTAACAGTTGTAAGTTGGATGGGATAGAGCCTCAGGGGATCTCTAGAGCAGGGCAAACAGTATAATCCAGGTTGATGGAGTCTCAGATATGGCACCTGCCTGTCAGCTCTGTGGCTCTGTGGGGGGATTGTGCAGAAAAGGGACAATGGCCTCTGCCCACCTTTTTGTCTGAGAGAAAGCTGTCCTCTAACTCTTGCTTTGATGTCAGACACTTCAGTTCCTCCCTATGTGCCTCTGGTGCCTTTCAGAATGGTACGTTGGTCCTGGAGCTCAGAGGGAATAAGTGTGCACAAGTCTGTGCATGGGTTCTTTAAGGGGAACTGCTTGGGACTCCAGAAGTCTCTTCCACTGACTCAGTCCCTGCTGGGTTTTGCAGCCAGAAATTATGGGGACTTAACTTCCTGGCACTGGAACCCTGGGCTGGGGGCCTGGTGTGGGGCTGGGACTTCTCACTTCCAAGATATTCTTCCCAAAGTTTTATCCACCACACATAGATATGGGACCAGCCTGTTTTATGTCTCCATCTATCCTACCAGTCTGGAAGGATGTGGTTTCTGTAATGTGGTAGTTGTCAGACTTCCACTTAATTTGATTTCTGATGGTTCTGAGTGATGGTTGCTCTATAATTTTGTTGTAATTTGATATGATTGTGTGAGGAGGCGAGCTGTGTTTACCATCTTGACTGGAAGTCCAATACTTGGTATGATTAGACTTTAAATTCTGCTAACCTACCTTGACTTGTGTGGCTGACTTGGTTGGGCATGGTCTCATAGAACAAAAGGTTGCTGGTTTGATTCCTGGTCAAGGTACATGCCTGGGTGGTGGGTTTGGTCCCTGGTCAAGGAGTGTGCAAGCAGCAGCTATTGAGCCATTGGATGTTTCTTTTTCACATTGATGTTTCTCTCCCTCTCTTCCCCTCTTTCTAAAAATAAATAAATAAAACCTTAATTTTTTTTTGCTAATCTGATGGGGTGAAATGGTATCTCATTGTAATTTTTATTTGCAATCCTCTTAGTGACATTGAGCCATTTATTTATTTGTTTATTTAACATCACCTGAAGACATTTTTTCATTGCTTTTAGACAGAGTGGAAGGGAGAGAGAAAGGGAGAGAGAGAGAAACATGAATGTGAGAGAGAAACATTGATTGGTCTCCTTCCATACATTCCAAGACCAGGGATTGTAGATGCCTGAACTGGGGATGAAACCTGTAACCTAGGTATGTGCCCTGACCAGGAATCCAACCTGCAACCTCTTGGTTGTGGAATGACACTCCAGCCAGCTGAGCCACACCAGTCAGGATGAGCCCCTTAATTTTATGCATGGACTCTTATATAGTTAAGACCATCCTGTATGCACATATTTTTAAATATTTTTCTACTTGTAATTGGAATATAATTATTTCCCCTTGTTACATGCTCTTCATAAATAATTTTTAATGGCCACACAATGTTCCAGCATGTGAGTGGAATAAAACATTTTGCTATTATTAAAAATTCAGATTGCTTCTATATTTTCTCTGTTATGGATGAGGATCTGAATGAATATGACTGGAAAGAATTTTATGTATTTTGGATGATTTCCTTAGGTTGGTTTTCTAGAGGTGAATTTTGGGTCAAATGATATGCATGATTCTAGAGCTCTTGCTATGTATATTGCCAAATTGCTATTCAAAAAGCTTGTACCAATATTCTTGCCAACTAACAGTCTACAACTGAACATGAAATTTGGAGGGCATTGCTAATGTCTTTTCCTGATTCTGGGAAGAGTGGTTCAAATACTTTCTATAAGCAATTCAGTCTGTCCTGAGCCAGAGGACACAGAGATGAGCACTAAAGACAAGGATCAAAGGCTCGAATGTTACAGTTTCTTTTCCAAAGGGGAAGACTGCTTCTCATGCTTTCCCTAGGAGGACTGCCTACATGAAGGAGCAGGGGAGTCACTACTAACCTTGTACAGCTACCTGCTCAGAAGGCTCCCTTCTTCTCCTAGTATCTTTCTCCTGGTGTGGCCCATCTCTGCGGATAACATAGAGGAGTCAGAAATCAGTTTTCAAGAAATCCAGTCTATTTTTTCCCCTGGAAATAAAATAGTGTATTATCTATCACACTGTATGTAATACTCAATTAGAGTCAACAAATATTGGGCACCTGCCATATGCCAGGGTAGTCTCTGGGAGTACCATGGTGAACAAAATATATTATGATAGTTTATTATTGTAAGCACAAATACTGTGGTAGTATATTTAGTATATATTCTGTAATAACCATACTGATTGCAGAGAGCAATAACAGCTCTTCTATTATTAGCAATAATACTTAAGATTACTATAGTGACTAGCAATGCCTGAGAATTTGTTGTTATGAAAAAGTGGTTTTTCAGGCACTGCAGGAAATGAGGTGTTAAGAGTATAGGCGGATATTTTTTTCTTGAGTTTCTAGATCTTTAATAGATGAGCAGGTTGGTTGCCAGATTGGTTACTTATTAAAACTGGCACAGTGCCCTGCAGGGCTAATGTGTTAATAATAAGTAGTGCTTCTCTGGGCACTGGCCCTGCCCCTCATTAGCATCCCCCAGGATCTGCCACTGCCACGTGGGTCTCCATTATGCCCCCAACTTTCCACTGAGAGCCTTCAGGGGTGCCATCTCAGTGCTGCTCACACATCATAGGTGACTCTTTAAAAAGGAATCTTAGAGATGGCAGGATAATTTAATGGCCATATGTAACATTTGTAGCTCCAGAGGCTAAGCTAATGGTGAAAGCAATGAAACCCTGGGGTCCAGAGCAGGGTCTTTTCACCAGCTAGGGTGAAGGAGCCACTGGCAGTCTGTGTTTTCTGTGGAAGGGTTTCTTTTAATTTTTTAAAAATATATTTTTGAATGTTCATGTATTTGCTATTAGGTCATGAAGGAAGAAAGGATGTAGGAGTAGCTCAAGAGGGAACCACAATATTTTGAGTTGTCTGATAGAGGGAATTATCTATCTGCAGGAAACTAGAGGAGGAATGACCTTCTCCACAGACCTGTGCAAATCTCGCCACACAGCCCATATCATGTCCTAGTTCATGGAGTGGGCTTTCTCAAGTTATATCTTGATGAAGCTATGCCTTGAACTCTAAGGACAGTTTTTATTCTTTCTATGCACACATTTCCAGCAAGGATTTACTAATATAATTTATGTAATTGTAAGATGTAGTGATGTATTTATTACAATGTTTCAGCTTTTGCTATTTGGCAATACTTTCCAATAATAACGTTGCAAAACAAACCAAAAAAACCCCAGACTGCTAAGAGCTTACACTGTTAGTGAGCTGATTATCTAAGCCAACAGAATTTAAAAACTCTTGGGTAAAATTTCTCAGTATAAAAAATTATGTCTCATCTATTAATTTTATAAGCATATTCGTTATTATTACTATTATTAAAACTAATGAATTCAACTTGGCCTTGGATCACCATATAATTAGAGAAATAAAATTCTCTCTCTGAATGCTGCATTCATTGGGAATGGGTAATTTCACTACTCCAGCCAGTTCTATTATTAATTTCAGGGTTGTTCGGTTTAGCTTCAATTAAAATCAAACATTTATTTTATTACTTTCAATTTAATTGAATTATCTTTGAAAAGGTAATGTGGGTAATACATGCACAAGGTAGTATATGCAATGGTAGTAAAATTTGAACAGTTTAAAATGGCCCACAGAGAAAGTAAGGCTCTGTCCCACTGCTGACTCATGTATCTGTGGCCTCTGCAGTGGCAACCACTGTTATTAGAGGTTTGTGTGTGTGTGTGTATCCTGTGAAAGATAGATCATCGGAGATCAATCAATTTATATCTTCATATATCTCTATGCATATGTAATTTTTAAAAAGGTTTTATTTATTTATTTTTAGAGAGAGGGAAAGGGAGGGAGAAAGAAAGGGTAAGAAACATCCATGTGTGGTTGGATCCAACCGGTGACCTTTTGGTTCACAGGCCAATCCACTGAGCCACACCAGCCAGGGCTGTAATTTTATTTTCAGTAAATGGCAGCATGGTATAAATGCTTTGCTGCCTTTGCTTTTTCCATAATGCTATATCTTGTCCATACCTTCACATCTGTTTTGAATGGATGCCTACCATATTTCACTGTAACCCTAAAATGTATGGAGTAGGAGTGTTGTCTGGAAAGCAAAGATGAACACGACAGACCTCTGTCTCCCAGGCTCATGTTCTGGTAGAGGAGAAGGTATGTATTTGGGTAATTACAAAGAAAGATAAGCTGTTGGTGTACTGTAAGAGGTGTAAGCAGAGTTCATAAATGAACCTGGGAGGAATAAATTAATTCTATTTGGAAGACATGAGAAGTTTTCCTAGAATTGGAGGATTTGAACAGGTATTAAATAATTGATAGACCTTTGACAGGTACAGATGTGGGGTAAAGACATCCAGACTGGGAGGGCCTGGAAATTGTGGGATGTGGCTGGGACATTAATTTGGCGGTGGTAGTGGGGGTATTGGTGGGAGGATAGGAGTAGGGATAAACTGGAAAGATGTTTTGCTGCTTTGAATGTCAGAGTGAAGAGCAAAGCTGTGTGTGTGTGTGTGTGTGTGTGTGTGTGTGTGTTTAGGGCTGGAGAGGTGGGTGGAGATGGAAGAGGGGAGGCTTTTGTTTAGCCAGATGCTGGGGTGCCTGCATTAGAGCAAGTGTTGTGGGAGGGGAAAGGAAGAGATAAGTTTCTGAGACATCACAGAGCTAATTTTTCTTATGAATAAAGGTTGGCAGCTCTGTAACATCATTAGCCATTCTAAACCTATTCCCCAATGAACTTGGATGTTTGAATTCCTAATGAGGACAATCTGATTGACAACCTATTTAGGATAATACACCTTAATAGAAAAGTCAAACACACTTATTTTAACAGAGACATGCAACACCATTAATTTGCAGAAGAAAAATAATTGTGGGGTGGCAGCCTTGCCATGCAGCTACCATGGACATGGCTGATTGGAAAAGTCGCTGAATAATAGTGTGTGTGAAATTCTGAATTGAAACAGGGAGCAGAATTCTATTTCAATTGTGCCAGTAGTTACAAAGGTGATTTTTGTACAAGCAGAAGTGCTAGAAAACCTTTAAAGTGAAAAAAATGAAAGAAAATAAAATGCTCCAGATAACCTGAACAGCAAGTATAAATGCCACTTTGAAGCCTGTCTCCAGCATGAACACTACAGTGGCAAATGGACATTACTTGTTTTTCTTCATTATTTGGGATTTCTCACAATTCCAAGTGATCCCCCAAGTGAAAATGGGGAAGCTAGACAATAAACATACGATTTTGTCAAATTCAAATTGAGTAGGTTCTTAAAACAACATACTTAAAAAATATGGATTCCCCTTAGCCCACAATAGCTTTTTCTTTTTCTTAAAAACAAAAACAAACAATAACAAAAACAATGACAACAGCAAAAAAACAAATCTAGACCTTTCCTTGCCCTCCTGGGACAAATACATGTAGCACAGTAAGTGAAATTAGTATCATTTTCTATGTGACCCTAATTAATAGTTTTGTGCACAGAACAAGTGGCTATTTGTAAGACTTGCCAAATATTTTAAATTGATGGCTAGAGAGATGCTCAGGTGAATGATCCACTGCCTTTGTTTGGCACAAGCCACTTCAAAAGTTTCAAGAGGGTGGTAAATCACATGAAAGATACCCTGAGTCCTCATCATACTCAGGGCTGGGGGTTAGAGATTCTGTAACACAGGAGTAGTGATTATGTGTCATGAGGAAAAGTGGTTGGAAGTTGGCAACCTTCATGCTCCTTAGAGACCAGGAGTGGTGAGGGTCACTGCATCAGAGTGCATAAGCTGTTGGCTGGATGGTCATTGCTCAGCCTCCAAAACAATGCAGAAATCCATGACCTTCCCTGAATGTTCCCAGAGTCAGATATGTCCAACTGTTAGAAGGTTATGAAATTTTGAGTTGATTTCTGCTTCCTTATGACACATTTGCCCTTGCACTACCTGGAAAGATGAAGTTTAGGACGCATAAACATTACCTATGTTTCTTTCCTTTCTCTTAAATATTTTATCATGGAAAATCTTAAAAATAATACAACAATAAAAAAATTGTATACAAAAGCTATTTCCTTAACACTTACTTTCAACAGTTATCAATGTCTTGAAAATATTATTCCATCTATCTCTCCTATTCTTTTTAATGGGGTGATTTAAAGCAAATATTTGTCATCATATAATTTTATCTGCATATACTTCAATATGCATCTCTGTCAGATGCCTTTTTTTCTATGCATTCACAATGCCATTATTATACATAACAAAATTAACAATAATTCCATAACATTAGCTAGTACCCAACCTATACTCATATTATCTTGATTGTCTCCAAAATGTCCTTTACAGGTGGTTTTTTTAAAAAAAAATTATATATTTTTTAATCATTGTTCAAGTACAGTTTTCTCCTAAAGGTGATTTCTATACATTGTACTTTGCATTGGATCTTATATTTCTTAAGTGTCTCTTAATCTATGACAGTATTCCATCAATGAAAAAAAATACCATTTATTTGTTGAAGAACAAAATCATTCATTCTGTAGAATGTGCCATATTCCAGATTTGGCTGATTCTATCCTTATACTGAATTTTAATTAGTTTGCCACTAGTTTTTCATTAGTGGATAGCCATTAAATTTGAGGCTTGTTTAGATTCAGTTCTATTTCCAGGACAAGAATACAAGAGGAGTCCCACTTTTAGTAATGCTGAGATTGACCTGTAGGTTTAGGTGTTATGGTCCTGAAAGTGGTGATTCATGCATGAGTCCGATACAGACCTCTGAATAAGAATCTCTAAGAGAACAGCTCAGGTGATTCGAGACAGGTGACCCATGGATCACCAGCCTCTGAGGAACACTGTTGTAGAGAGGCATTCTGATGTGGAAGAAGTTTTGGGAAACACTGTGTGTGATGGTTAATTTTATGTGTTATCTTGATTGGGACATGGGGTGCCCAGATGTTTGGTCAAATATTTCTGAATGTGTCTGTGAAAGTGTTTCTGGATGAGATTAACATTAGAACTGATAGACCTGAGTAGTATATTGCCTTTCCTAATTTCACCTACTATGTGAAAAACGATAAAGAAGCCACAACAGTCATGCAGACAAATAGTTAAAATACAAAGCATTACATGCTATTATAAATTTATATAAAAAGTGATTTAGTAGCATAACTATAAGAGAAACTGACTTTGACCCGGGTTAGAAGAAAGGTTTCACAAAAAATGTGAAATTTAGTGTGGGTCTTGAAGGAGTTCATCAAGCATGTAGTGGGGGGAACAGGAATCTGTGTGTGATGACGCCAGCGTGTCTGGCAAACAGAGGGAAGTCTGGAATGACAGACAGCGCCAGCTTTGTGGAGGAGTGACTGAGGTAGGAAGGATGGGTTGAACCCAGGTTCTAAAGGGTTTTGTAAGTGATGCGAAAGTGTTTAGAATTTTGTTCTAGCCAAAAGCTTTCAGTGACATTGTAAACTTTCTAAACAGGAAATAAACATGATGATCTCTGAATTTTATTTCAAGCTCAAAATTGTATTATCAAAAGAGACAGTACTTATAGTAGAAATACATGACATTTATTTGTATTTACTGTGCAAAGACCCTATGTAAGCCACTTTATATTCATTATTGTATTTGATTCTTACCATCACACCACAGTGGGAGTGTTATGGGCTACTTTGTGTGCCACCCCCCTATTTATTTGTTGAAGTCCTAACCCCTAGTGGCTTAGGATGTAATCATATTTGAGGAGATAAAGTCTTCAGAGAGGAGGATAGGTTAAACTGAGCCTGTTGCTGTGGATCCTAATCCAATCTGACTGGTTCCCTCCTAAGAAAAGGAAATTTGGACACAAATAAACACCAGGGATGTGCAAGCACACACACAAAAAAGTGTGAAAACACAGGGGGAATGGCCACCTGCCAGCCAAGGGGAGAGGTGTCAGAATGAAATAAGCCTTGCTGACACCTTGATCTTGAACTTAGAGCCTCCAGAACTGTGAGGAAAAATATTGTTGTTTAAGCAGCCTAGTCTGTGGTATGTTGTTTTGGTGGCCCTAGCCAACCAATACAGGGAGGCTGTTGTCCCCATTTTAGTCATGGAGATCAAGGTACAACAGACATTTTCCCATGATGGCACAGCAAACCCACGAGGGAGATGGGATGGGCCCCAAATCACTGCACCTCAAGGTCTCTCAGAGTTCCGGAGGGGCTGGGAGACTGAGTAGAAGGTATTAGTCCACTGGGGGGTTTTAAAGGTGATATAAATGGGTATAGGAGGATGAGTTCAAGGGACCCATGCTTAAGGCTGTGTTTCCCAGACATTTCTTTCATTCAGAACATGATGCCTAACTAGTCTCTTTTGCCCATTTTATATTAGTACATCACAAAGAAATTGTATAGTTTTTCTCCAGATCAAGGGTAAGAATCTGGAGGTATACTTTAATAGTTTATTTTTTGGGGGGGTATATTATAAAACTTAGAAAATAGTTCCTATTAAGATGATCAAGAAAGATCTATAAGGTTGCCTTCCTTGCTGTAAATTGTGTACTTCATGTTAAAAATGATGTCCGCCTTCATCCACATGGCAGCTTGGGGAACGGCCCTCCACATCTGCAGCCCGTTGCATTGTCTGCTGTCAGGCTGGTTTTGCAGAGTACACAGTTTTGGTTTTCTCAGATTTAATTCAGTGTCAGAAGAGTTTATAGGCTGCTTAAACCCCTGCAGCATATAGATAGGAAAAAGTACTCTCAATACAATAATTGTAATTTTAGAGTACTGGGTTCGTGGTAATAAATTGGAGAGGAAAGCCTGGCAGAGTTGGGGCTGGTGCTAAGGACAATAACATCAAGAATGTGGCCTCCCGCTTCCATGCCCAGCCCACCTAGATCCTAGCAGGGAGGGCTAGGGGCCTGTATGTAGCAGGGGGAGCCCAGCATTCAGAATCTGGATGCCTAGTCACTTGAGAATTTCATGTCTTTCTGACCCTTTCATGAAAACAAAAGAATTTATGAAAGCCTTTTATTACTTATGTTGAGCAATCATTGGAAATATGACAAAGATTTATGAATAAATCTTCCTTTTTAGTTCCTCTTTTTCTGCCTCTTCATCATACTTCCTCCTCCTTTCATTTCATTCCCATTCATCTTATGAAGATAAACGATGAAAAGATGGGAGGAGAAGATTATAATACTAGTAAAAAATATGCATGCAGAATGAGAAGACCTAGATTTTAGTTTTGAAGTTGCTAGTAACTGGCTCTGTGACCTTGGGGAAGTCATTTTACCTCTCTAAGCCTCCATTTCTGACTCTATGAAATGAAGGGCTAGATCATGTAACTCTAATATTTGATGATCCCACATTCTCTTAGATCTGTGAAAGAAAGTTGAGATGAAAACGTTGGAGAATATGGACTAGTATTCATTGTTGTTGTTGGGGTCAGGCCTGAGAGAGTCCTTCGTTTTGACTGTCTTTTTCCTCCCACTCTATTTTTCCATTTATTCAATTTTATTTTATTTAATTAAATAAATATGTATTTATTTATTTTTAGAGAGATGGGAAAGGAGGGAGAAAGAGAGGGAAACATCAATTGGTTCCCTTTTGCATATGCTCTGACCAGGGACCGAACCTGCAACCAAGGCATGTGCCCTGACAGAGAATCGAACCGGCAATCTTATGCTCTGTGGAGTGATGCCCAACAAACTGAGCCATACCAGTCAGGGCTCAATTCATTTAATTTTCTCTGGTTCCCTTTGGTGGTAAGAACCTTACATGTGGGTGTCCCATGGGCCATGCTTCAGGCATTTCCCAATCCTAACCTTGACTATCGAAACTTGCCAGTTCTGGGTTGTACTCCCCCAGAGCACCTCCATGTGAAAGAAACAAAATGGTTAAATGATTTCATAATTAGGTGTAAATGATTTATTTTCCTCAGGTATCATTTTTTAGATGCCTATGGCCTCTTAAATTCAATGATCACTTATTGATCGCCCACTATGTGCAAGCACTGTGTTATTGACAATAGAGATTTAGATAAATAAGATGTGGTTCCTTACCTCAGAGCTCACAACTTTAGGGAGGGATACAGACCACTGACTATGATGTAAACTGGTCTTTGAGGAGAGGAGGAAAGCCACTGTATTGAGCTGGATTTTGCTGACTGACAGGCTGGATTTTAATAAGAAGTAGTGGGTGGAGGGGAGGGAAGGCTGGTTGCAAGAAAACTTTAGTAAAAAGGACCATGACAGAGAGCATTCCAAATGTGTCTAGTGAAAGGCAAGTAGTCTGGGGAGTGGGCAATGAGTTGGGTGTGAGGATAGGTTTGGGAGAAGATGAGCTACCATGGAAGCAGAGTGACACGGGGCTTCCTGCAGAGTAGGTGGGAGTAGAGCCAGAGAATTGCTTTTGTGTGAATGTTTCCATCTCACTGAAAAGCTATAGTTAAGAAAAGAGGATGGGGATTCAGAGGGCAGTGAACTAGGAAAAGAAGGGGGTTGACGACCAGTACTTTATGGGAGCACAGTGATGGAGATGTAGCCTTTTGACAAATCCCTTTGTAGGGGTGATTATACTTATTTGGTTTCAGCACAAGACCAATGTGAACCAGACACTCCTTTCTGTGCCTCCAAAGGTGGTGGTGGGGGCGGAAAGGGGGCACATACAGTGAATTCTTTGCCTCTTCTGACTTGAGCAGCAATATTATAGGAGACACCTTTGGTCTAGTAGCTTAAAAATTTTTTTTATTCCTTTGAATCTTTTAATGCCTAAGGATTAGCCAATGAGCTTTCTAATGTCACAGAAAAGACTAAGAAAAACAAGAGAAGCTGGCCTCTCCACTTTCCTCTGGGGTCTGCTAGGCAAACAGATCCTGGTAGCTGACTTACCCACTTTTGCCCCTGGATCCTGAAGAGTCAGCACAGGGTAAGTGGGAAGACGCTTTACTTCCAGATG
Organism: Phyllostomus discolor; assembly: GCF_004126475.2. Lineage (NCBI taxonomy): Eukaryota > Metazoa > Chordata > Mammalia > Chiroptera > Phyllostomidae > Phyllostomus > Phyllostomus discolor. The sequence continues at coordinate 164,303,563 of NC_040903.2, forward strand.
ATAACTAGAGAGAGTTGTGGAGAATGGGTATCAAAAGGCTGAGGGCTTATTTCATTTGAGGTAGAGTTGCCTGTCACATTTCAGCACCCCCTGATCTTGCATTCTCATAGCAGCACCCGCTCAGATATGTCCAACACATCCACTTAAGTAATGCGATTACTCTCGGAGGTGCTTTTACATAATGCGCCTCCCATCAGGTGTGCATTATGTGCTCCATCATTCAGCACAGGACCCAGCATCTCTCCTCTAATATAACTTTACACACAGCTAATGAACACAGGTTCCTAACAAATGACTGTACCAGTCAATAAAGAACGAAGCAATCCTACTCGCCCGTGCTGCCACTGCTGCCTCTGGAGCCAATTAGCCAGCTCCTTCCCAGGTGCTGCGGGAATACATTTCCCAAAGTGGTTCTCCTTTTCACCCTGGGGTTATCTTTCTCTCATTCTTCTTCTTCACAGAGGCCATGCAAAACAGGGGAGGCTGTGGCAGTTCCATTGGCAGACAAGACAGCTTAGTGCTGAGAACTGGGGACTTGATTTAAATTCACCATCCAACTCAATTGCCTTAATCCAAACAAAGGGGTGCAGGGTAATTTGAGGTGTAAGGGAGATGTGATGAGCCCCCAGCATTCCTGATGCTCTGAAAAGCAAGGAAGCTGCTGAGAGAACAGGCTGGTATGTATCTCAGCCCCTTCATGGTTTAAAGGTTACCTGGCAGGTACGGATCCAGGAAGAAATGGAAGTACATGTCCGGTTGGCATTTGTCCTCTCTCCTGCTTACCTCAGTGGTGAAAGCCCAGTGAGGTGTAAAGGAGCGGTTCATGTTCTGGGAGTCAGGATGCATGGACAGTTTCTGGTTGGGTGACTTCAGGGGGAAACTCACCAAGATCTTAGTGTGCTCTCTTGTGGAATTTCTGCTCTGTCTCTCTCCCTGGGCTGCTGAGAGGACCAAATGATAAAACGTCTGTGAAAATACTTTGTAAAGCAAAGCTCTGCACAGATATATAGTGTTGAGTGGATAATGTGGTGAAGTGGAAACATCAATGACTAGAAGTCAGCAGATTAGAGCCTTGAATTATTTTCTGTTCAGCTCTGCCACTTACTAGCTCAGGGACCTCGGACACATCACCTCGACTACAATGGACTCAGTTTTCACATTGAGAAATTGGGGAAGATAAGGCCTATTTCATAACATTGTTTGAAAATTAAGCCCTGGCTGGCATAGCTCAGTGGATTGAGCGCGGGCTGTGAACCAAAGTGTCGCAGTGAGGGCACATGCCTGGGTTGCAGGCCATGACCCCAGCAACCACACATTGATGTATCTCTCTCTCTCTCTCTCTCTATCTCCCTCCCTTCTCTCTCTAAGAATAAATAAATAAAATCTTAAGAAAAAGAAAAAAAAGAAAATTAAAAGAGGTAACAGCTATGAATATTTAGAAAATTGTGGTGTATTATGCAAATGGAAAAAATCATTTATTATTGCTTATGTTGACTTAACTGTGGCCTTAATCCAGCTCTCCCTGGCCCTCGGTTATTTCATTTGCATTTTATTATCCGCCCCCCCCCCCCCCCCAGTTTTTGTGCTGCTTTTTTTTTAGGTTGAAAAATGCCTCTCTTCTGTTTTAAATCTTCTCAATGAGACAATAAGCTTCTGCAGGGGTCAGGACTGCAGTGGGTTCTTCAGTTACAGCTCAAGGACTTGTATATAGTCAGTGCTTCCTGAGTCCTGAGGGTCCGCTGAAGTCACTGGAACCCTCAGGTCCACCTTGAGTGTTATCTCATTTCCAAGAAAGATGCTAGTGGTCCTATTCAAAGAAAAAAAGAAAAAAAATGAACCCAATGAGTTATTTTTTGACCATCCCTTCTTTACTTGATGACCTATTTTTTCTCTCTTTTTTTAAAAAAAATTCAGTGAATGAGTCTGGTTCCCTAAACCAATTGTGTGAGCCAGTTACTCATTACAAGTTCCCTAATAGTGAGAAAATAAATCTTTAGTGATGGGGCCTTGTTGTAACTAATGGGATGAGAATATAGGATATATCACTCTCTTTTTTTTAAATTAAAAAAATCACTTCTGTTTTTAAGATTTTATTTATTTATTTTTAAAGAGAGGGGAAAGGAGGTAGAAGGAGGGGGAGTGAAACATCACTGTGTGGCTGCCTCTAGCGCACCCCCTACTGGGGACATGGTCTGAAACCCAGGCATGTGGCCTGACTGGGAATTGAACTGGCAATGCTTTACTTGCAGGCCCACACTCAATCCACTGAGCTACACCAGCCAGGGCCTACGGGAGATATCTCTTGAGTAAAAGTTATAATCTCTGTTCCAGTCTAATACACTATTTTAAACTGGAAGATGCAATAGTATTAAAATACCTTTATTTCTTCAGATTGGAAATATCAATACTTTTGGAACTTTAAGGAACTTTTTAATCCATTGCATTTATATATAGTTTTGTATAGGATGGATTTCCATAGACACTAGCAATGGTGAATCTTGTGAATTTTGTGCCTCGTGGGACATTGCTAAAAGAAACTCTCCATGTCTATGTCTATGAATTGCTTATTGAGTTTCTATGAGGTACAAAGCACTGTGCTGAGCTTTGTGAAAGGCATAAAGAAGGGGGAGATGTGGTCCCTGCTGGCAGTGTGTTACGTTGCAATTATTAATGAATGCTTTCTTTCAGTATGTGGGGGCCTAGAATCATACTCCATGACTTCAGGCCTCCATGCTTTCTTCCAGGCGCCCAAACCTTGGTATAGAGAGTCATGCTTCTCTTCCTGTTTCCTCCACAATAACATTGGACACAATAATATTTGTCAAGTTTCTGACTTGTTAAAGGGACCTCTATGAAGGATGGCAGCCTCACTGATGTTGAGAAATTATGGACTAGAGAGATAACAGCAATAAAAGGATGCATGGATGGTTAGGACCAGGAAAGAAGCAAATGTGGTAGGATCAAGGTAGATTTTTTGTGGGGGGGATGGAAACTAATTTATGTAATCTTCATCATTTAAAGAAATTTTCCAGGGCTGTGTTGATGTATTCCCCCACTCCCCCCTCTGCAATCTTCTGTCTCTAATCTATTTCATCAAGTCACTGGGTAGAGCCCTGTGAATGTCCTCAGACTCACTATTATAAGCTATTAGTTCGAGACTCCAATGGTAAGTGGATTCAATAGTCCAAAGTTATTTCAAATGTTCCCACAAAGACACAATTTCTTTAATTATGAAAGCCCAACTTACTCAAGTCCCTTGAGAAAATTAACAGGGAAAGAGCTGCAGCTTGAAGCCAAACCACACTCTGAATGCATATTTCAGGCAAGTTTCCATTTGGATCCAATGGTAGGTCTCCCTTCTTGTGATTCATACTCGAACAAACTGGGTTCCTGCACAGTTAAGGGTACATGGTTTGTGTGTGTGTAGCGGAAGACACAACACCAAGGGACAGTGAGAATTGGTGACATGAGTAAAACTACTGATGAGCACTAACACTGCATCTGATTAAACAGGGTATTGTGCATAGGAAGAATGTAAGGGCTTTTTTAATATTAATTTTAAAAATTTTAACAGAAGATTAGAGTGTGGAAAACACAGCATAGGTCTATTTCACTGGAAAGTTTCCAGTTTGTTATTAAATGATATATAGATAAATATATATATAAAGCACAGTTTGGTTCCCACCCGGCACCTTCAGTGAGGAGATTTGGAAGGTGGTGGGGAGTGAAGGACCTGGGGCACTGGCAGTGATCCAGGCTAAGGCTACTTCTCCCTCTCCCAGAGTTGCTTCATTGGAGGTAGGAGAAAGGTTGTACTTTCAGCCTGCTCAACCTTAAGTGTGGATTAGTATTTTCTCTTTTAAAAATGGACATTTCTTATTGGGTTGGCCAAAAAGTCTGTTATGTTTTTTCAGTAAATTCAGACATTTTTCATTTTTACCAATAACTTTATTGGTTTGAATATTTTGAGTAAGTTGGCTATCTTCCACTATTGGCTTCTAGTGGGTAGAGGCCAGAGGTGCTGCTAACCATCTTTCAATGTATAAGACAGCCCCAAAGTAAAGAATTATTTGTCAAAATGTCAACAGTACCAAGGAACTTCACAAACTGCTTTGGACACATTTGATCAGTCACAGCACCTTCTCCATACACTGCACAAATCTTTTTTTGTGTGCATTTCAGTTGCATTTTTAACTTTCTTGAATGATAAAGCACAATACACAGAAAACATTACATATCTTCTTCCATCTTTGATATTAAAATGACTGCACAAAAATTCACCACATTTGATTTTTTAATGCACGCTGATATGACAGCTGTCACAATACAATCTAACAAAATTGTTTTGAATAAAGTTAAAGACAACAAAGCACTGCTAGAACCATAGTATGAAAAAACCAAAATGGACTTTTTGGCCAACCCAATGATCCAGGGGTGTCCAGCCTGTGGACCATGGGCTGTATGCATCCCAGGATGGCTATGAATGAGGCCACACAAAATCATATATTTACTACAAACATTATGAGATTTTTTGTGATTATGCATCACAATATATTTAATGTGTGGCCCAAGACAACTCTTCCAGTGTGGGCCAGAGATGCTAAAAAGTTGGACATCCTTTGTTTAGTCTATAAACAAAGGTAAGAGAGTAGTTTAATAAGCCCTCATGTACCTATTGCCTGGTTTCAACGATTACCAATATTTGCCAATCTTATTTCATTCATGACTACTTTGCACCACCCCCAAATTTTTCTGAGTATTTTTAAAGGAAATTCAAAGACATGTTTTGTAACTTGTCAACACTTCAATATGCATTTAAACTGGTAACTTAAAAGAGTTACATATACCCGATGCCATTATCACACCCAATAAAATTACAATAAATAATGTTACCTAATGCCTAGTTAATATTTAGTTTTGCTGGTTGTCTCCAAAATGTCTTTTTACAGTTTTTTTTTCCAGCAAGAATTTGAACCAGTTCCAACCAAGGCATTGAGCTGATTCTCTTAAATCTCTTTTAATCTATTTACTTTCCATGTCATTGATATGTTGGAGAAACTGATATTTGTATCCCCAGTGGCTAAGATTGGTCTTTGGTGGAAGAAAGACCACTAGATAGGGGACAAGGTGACCCCTGCTCAAGGCCCAGCTCTGACAGTAATTACCAGTCTAACCCTGGGATACTGCGTTGGCCTTTCTCAGTCTCAGTTTCATTACCTAAAAAATAAAGGCCTTCAATCAAGTTGTCTGTGAGACCCCTTTTTAAACAGAGGGAACAGGACAGAAATGTCTGCTGCCCTCTATCTGCCGGACCCTCACACTCTCAACAATTACTACAAGGTAGGTAATTTTTCTATCTGAGAAAAGCAATCAACCAGCCAAACCCAGTCAGATTTGGAAGAAGGTGGATCTTCCTTAACTAGCAGTGTCTCCTGACTTGAAGACTGTCTGAAACTAAAGGGAGAAAACCTGGAGGCCTGGAAAGGCATGATAAGTGATCCATGGGGTTATTTTCCTTATATCAAACTTCCCTACCTCCCTGACTGCAGCAGTTCACTCCTCACGTGGACAGGGTGTGGAATGCCTGAGGTCCCTTCATTCTTCTATAATGCATTAAGGTTTAGATGAGAAGATTCCAGGACCATGGAACATGAGAATGGGAAGGGAGCTGAGCAGTAATTTACTCTAACTCTGTATACAATGAACAGATCACCAAAGCACTTAGCCTCTTTGTGGAGGGAACTCATGGCTTCCTGAGGCAGCCCCTTCTCACTCAGGTGAGCCACTAGAGAGGTTTTCCTTACTCCAGATTTTGCCTTCTGAAACTCCCCCAGTTTGGGCCTTGCTCTGCTTTTCTTATTTTTTTTAATTGGAAATGGTTTATTTTTCCATTAACCTTATTTCTCTTTTCTGTTTAAGAGTCTGTGGACTCACTAAAGAACACTCAGGTTGTTCCTACCTGTTTGGTAGCTGGAGTGGAGGGATTTGAGGACAAGTCATCAGTGATAGGCTGAGGGCTCCAGTCTTCAGTAGAGAACAGCTGACTAGCCACAGGCGATACCTCAGCCTTCAGAACAGCCTACAACCTCAGGTTGAGTAGTAAGGAGCTGGAGCAGTCACTCACTCTAAAATTTCTCCTTGGTCACAGCCTTTTCAGCATGGTCTGATTTTCCTTCTCAGTCTCTTTGAGATCTCTGTAGATGTAGAGATCAGGCAGGACCTCCCATTGTTGACCATGTGAGAGACTGCTGCATACATGCAAAACAAGCTGGGCCAGCATCTACCACCTGAGATCTGCCAAGTGAGCTCCCTTACTGTTGTTGCTTGGGTGGCAGTGTCCACATGGCGCAGAGCAAACTCTGTGTTACGCAACAATGTTAGGTTAACATCAGATGTCTCTGTACACGGCTGGTGGCTGGTTCTGAGAGCAGTCTCCATTCAAGGTCACAACTTCCAGAAAGCTGCTTGGATCTGCTTTTTGAAGCTTGCAAGAGTCTAGGCCTGTAGTAGATGTAGTTCCAGAGGTGGCATCAGCTTCAGCAGAGCTTGCTGGTCGGTATTGCTGGAGGATATGACATTGACATCAGAGGTAACAATGGCACGAGCTGCATGCAGAAGCTTCTTCAGATTTATGATGTAGATGCCATCACTTTTCATTTTATAGATGAACTGTTCTATTTGGAAGTCACAGTTGATGCTTCCTAAGTAGGTTTTTGGTGCAAGGAATTTTAGGACATTCTCCCTCAATTTTCAGGACATCAATGGCTCTGGACATTGTGAAAATTTCTTTTTAAGTTAAAATGGGAACCTGAAACAGCACCGAATGGATGCCTCTATGGGTAGTGCAGAAATGTGTTGCTCTATGTGTTATAAACAACCCCTAGCTTTCACATGACAACTGTCCAGATGATTGAAGACTATTTATTCTTGTCTTCTTTGACTGTTTACCTTCAATGACACATAGTGGTACTGTTGACTCCTTGTGGTTGCAGATGCTTTCCTGTGGCTCCCACAGTTGGACACAATATTCTAGGTGGGTGATCAGCATAGAGCAAGAACTCTCACTGACCTTGTTCTATACATTACATCTAGGCATACTGCTCGATATTCCTTAGATGATCTTCCTGAAACTTTAATAAAGGTATTTATGGAATGGAGGTGGTTTCAGAAAGTAGGAATCTAGGACAAAGGACTTTAGAATATTAATGCTAGGATCCTTCAACTGGAGAAATTGTCACAGGAAAAACTCCCCACAAGAACACTATAATTGTGAATTTATATTTCCAAAGACTTTTAGGTTAGAACATCACCCTGAAGATGCTCTTTTAAATTGCTTAGTTATCACAGATATTCCTTATCTGTACAGAATTCTTTGGACTAACCTATAAATTTTCCTCTTAGAAATTTACCCAACTTTTCTAGCATAGAAAGCCTGGGTTATGCTATTGTGATGGTTTTGGATTGGTCAGCTCCATTGCATTAGGTGAAATTTTCCTGAAATATACAGCTTTCTTTCTATAAAGGAGAAGAGTATGGGTGGAAGTTGGGAGTATTGGAAGAGCTCAGAACTAGCATGTAGGGGTGCCTTCAGGAAACCGTGTAATGAACGATGCTCAGATAAGATAATGGTAGTAAAATCCACAGACAAGTGTGGAATTCCATGAAAATATAAGCAGCACAGTACTGTGAGCAGGCTCTTGTTCAGTGTGGTCGTGCAGGTGGTAAGAAGCATTGCAATCTGCTCCTGTTCTTATAATAACAGTTTCCTACAGTGCTTCCTCTTTGCCCTACTCTAATCCTAACTGGATGAATTAGACAAGTTGTTTAAACTTTGAGCCATGTTTTTCTTGTTGCTATAGACATTATTTTAATACTAATGACTGTAACTTCTTCTTTATGATTCTTCCAACTCATTCCCAACTTTCATAGACAGTTCTGGAAGGGTGTATCTTAGGAAGTAGTAATCTTTATCAACTTCCTATGGCCTCCAGATATGATGACTGGGACATGCATCTAGCCTTTGACCAAATTCCCTTGACTTAATATCAGGCTTCCCTTAGCCAGTGTGGAGCTGCCAGGGCCTCCCTGGCCTGCGTTGCATGCCTTCGCATCCTGCCAGCAGTGGCATGGGGTAGGGGAGGCATATAGGGTACAGACCCTTTCTCTTTTCTCTGGAGAAAGGGTAACCAAGGAAAGGTAAAGTGTCCTTGAGGGCATTGGCAAAGCCTGCTTCTCCTCTAAGTATGGAGCCAGGAGAAGGAAACTGGACTCTTTGCGTGGCACCCCGAGGTCAGACCAGCCCATCAAGTCCTCCTTCCTGAGTGAATGTGATAGTTTCACTGGGACCAATGTAGGGAGAGTACTTTCATGATGGCGGTACACCCAGTAGCTTCTACTTCAGCCAGGCCCCAAACCTTCAACATAAATCATCCTTTACCCCAGACATTTGCTTTTTACCCAGATGAAGTCATCAGATTCTTACCTAAAATTACACAAAGGAAGTTTTAGAAGAGCTATGTGAAACAAGTTCATTTTCTCCCCGTTTCTTCCCCCTGCACCTCTACAATCCTCATTGTTCAGCAAGGAATTACCGAGCAAACCAGGCAACCTCTCTTTCACTCAACAAAGAAATTTAGCAATCTCTAAGGCTGTGTCACCTTGCCAGCAGAAACACTGAATGGCAATAGCACTGAGAGTCAACACTAATAGCTGACACCAAATTAAACTGCCAGACTTGGTGTGATGTAGCTCTGTCACCTCTTGACACTTCTGATGTGAGTACAGGGGCTTCTGCAGGAAATTCATCAGCTGTAGTTCATGACGCATCATCTTTACATATCTGTCCATCTACATTTGTCAGCAACAGGCCAGCCTCAAATGACTTCAGTGATTGGTATATAGATTGCACTACCTCCAGACATAGTAAACAGGGTTTTAACTCTTGGGGCTCCTTTGGTTCTGCCTTCCTCCCTGACAAGGCCTGGTTGCTGATGTTGTCATTCTCCTTGTGTTTCAGGTGCTGACTGACAAAAGCTGATTAAGAAAGCCTCCTTTCTTTTTTCCTACTAACCAGTATCTCAAATGCATCCCTTCTTTCCAAGTGCGCTATTTGGTTAATACACATTCTCTCTGGTGTGTATTTCTAGAGGGTCATCTAAAAATGTATATTTGCTCATTCATGGCTTGCTTTGCCATTGCTCTGATGGGGAAGATTAGAATTATAGTACAGGTTCATCTGGCTAATCAAACTTGTTTGCTTTGCTGTGGAGAATGTCTTTGATTTTTTTGTGCCTTCCAGGCAGATCATTCTAGTATAGCAATAGCTGCTGATGTGCCAAGATCAGGGGCTTGATGATTTTAAAAATATTTCCAGAGCCTTAAACTTTTCACTGGTTGTTACCACCTGATGTGTTTATTTCATAATTTGTCAACACCCTCAAGCTCATACACATTGTAGGAGTGAGTTAAGTAGCTTTCCAGGGGGTACAGCTATATATATTTTTTCCCTTACATCTCTTTCTAGTAGTGGGGACATGAGAGTCTGGTTTTGGTATGATATAACAGCTCTATTTTAATTTTGGGGGGTTTATTGCAATGACAACAGTTTTTGGTATTCTATTACAAGCTGGTTTTAAAAAAATTTTGGGAGGGTTTATTGCTGATACCAGACTCCATATGCATTTGTAGAATGAAGGCTGTACTTGTTCACAAACTGCATGTATGTGTTCACTTTTCTTTTTAAGAAACTATCTTTTCTTATTTATTTATTTAAATATATTGTATTGATTATGCTATTACAGTTATCCCAATTTTTTCCCCTTTGTTCTAACTGCCAGGTACCCCCCTTCCCTCTAGCAATCTCTTTAGTTCATGTCCATGGGTCATGCATACAAGTGTTTGGCTTCTCCATTTCCTATACTATTCTTTTTTTAAAATATATTTTATTGATTATGTTACTACAGTTGTCTCATTTTTTTTCTCTCCTTTATTCCCCTCTGCCTTATACCCCACCTCCCACCATCATTCCCCAACCTTAGTTCATGTCAATGGGTCAAACATATAAGTTCTTTGGCTTCTCCATTTCCCATACTATTCTTTCTTTTAAATTTTATTTTTTATTTTTTGTGTGTAAAAATAATAATTTGTATTTTATTTTTGGAGCTTTTTTTTTACATTTCCCATACTATTCTTAACCTCCCCCTGCCTATTTTGTACCTACCATTTGTGCTTCTTATTCCCTGTACCCTTCCCCCATTCTCTCCCCTTTCCCCTCCCTGCTGATAAACCTCCATGTGATCTCCATTTCTGTTATTCTCTTCCTGTTCTAGTTGTTCTCTTAGTTTGTTTATTTTTGTTTTCCTTATTTTTGTTTACTTAGACTCTCCTCATTTTTTTGAATTCTTGTTTCTTCATTATGTTCTGGTTGAATGTTTATTTCTTCCTTCTGCTCCAAACCATTGATTTGAGTCCCAGTTTCCTTCCCATCACTGTTGGTTCCCTGTGCATTTTCCTTTATTTCACCTTTCACAGCCTTTACTTTTTCTTCTATTTTGTGACATGCTCAACCAATTCTTTGAGCATCCTGATTATCAGTGTTTTGCACTGTGCATCTGATAGGTTGGCTATCTCTTCATTGCTTGGTTGTATTTTTTCTGGAGCTTTGATTTGTTCTTTCATTTGGGCCATATTTTTTGTCTCGGTGCGCCTGTTGGCAAAGGGTGGAGCCTTTAGTATTTGCTGGGGTGGGGCAACCCATGTTATAGGGTTGTGGCACTATCTGTGGGGTAGGGGTCTGAAAGGGAACAATGTTGCTTGCTCAGTTCTTGGCTGGCTTTCAGTCACTTCCTCTGCTACCCATAAGCAAATTGGGCCCTTCTGGTGCTGATTCCAGGGTGGGCGGGTTTGTGTACATTCTAGGACCCTGTAGGTCTCTCCAGTGAACTTCTGTGAGGCTTAGAGTTTCTCCTGCCACCTCAACCCTCACAGGTTTTTTCAGTCAGAGGTTTTGAGGCTTTATTTCCCCATACTGGAACCCTGGGTTGTGTGGTCTGTCTTGCTCTCCCAGTTGTTCTTCCCAGTTTACCTGCATGCAAATGTGGGACTGCCCAGTCCACCAGCCAATGCCTCATTCACCCCTGTCCTCCAAATGCCGCCTTGCCATGAGTCCTCTCTGCCCCATGTTCCTGTTTCTGCCCCTCCTACCGGCCTGGATAAATGTTTCTTCTTTAACCCCTTGGTTGTTGAACTACCATACAGTTCGATTTCCTGACACTTCTGGTTATTTTTTGTTTTTAAGTTTGTTGGTGTCCTTCTTTTGGTTGTGTTAGGGGGCTACCTATGCCTCCATCTTGGCTGGAAGTCTCCTATACTATTTTAACATCTCCCTGTCTATTTTGTACCTACCAATTATGCTTCTTATTCCCCATAACTTTCCCCTATTTTCTCCACTTCCCTCTGATAATCCCCCATATTATCACTTGATTATCAATGATAACCCTCCATTTCTGTGATTTCCTTCCTGTTCTAGTTGTTTTTGTAGTTTGTTTACATTTGTTTTAGTTTTTTTAGACTCGGTTGTTGATAGTTGTGTTTGTTGTCATTTTACTGTTCATAGTCTTGATCTTCTTCTTTTTCCTAAATAAGTCCCTTTGACATTTCATATAGTAAGGGCTTGGTGATGATGAACTCCTTTAGCTTTACCTTTTCTGGGAAACACTTTATCTGCCCTTCCATTCTAAATGATAGCTTTGATGGGTAGAGTAATCTTGGATGTAGGTCCTTGCCTTTCATGATTTGAATACTTCTTTTCAGCTCCTTCTTGCTTGCAAGGTTTTTTAAAATTTATTTTTATTTTTTTTGAGAGTGAGCTAATAGTCTTATGGGAACTCCTTTGTAAGTAATTGTCTCCTTTTCTCTTGCTGCTTTTAAGATTCTCTCCTTATCTTTAATCTTGGGTAATGTAATTATGATGTGCCTTGGTATGTTTCTCCTTGGGTCCAACTTCTTTGGGACTCTCTGAGCTTCCTGGACTTCCTGAAAGTCTATTTCCTTTGCCAGATTGGGGAATTTCTCCTTCATTATTTGTTCAAATAAGTTTTCAATTTCCTGGTTTTCCTCTTCTCCTTCTGGCACCCCTATGATTTGGATGTTGGAACATTTAAAGATGTCCTGGAGGTTCCTAAGCCTCTTCTCATTTTTCTGAATTCTTGTTTCTTCATTTCGTTCTGGTTGACTGTTTATTTCTTCCTTATGTTCCAAACCATTAATTTGAATCCTGGCTTCCTTCTCTTCACTTTTGTTTTCCTGTGGATTTTTCTTCATTTCACTTAGTGTAGCCGTCCTTCCTTTCCCTTTTGTGTTTGCCATACTCAGTGAGATTTGTAAGCATCCTTACCACCAGTGTCTTGAACTATGCATCTGATAGGTTGGTTGTCTCTATTTCACTTGGTTCTTTCTCTGGAGTTTTGGTCTGTTCCTCCATCTGGGCAATATTTCTTTTTCCTGAACTTGGCAGCCTTCCTATATTTGCTTCCTTGTACTAAATAGAGCTTCTCTGACTCCTTGTCCTGGTGCACCTGTTATGTTGTAAAGGGGGAGCCTTAGGTATTTGCCATGGTAGGGCAACCTGTTTCAGCATTTTGTGTCACTATATGTGGGGGAGCAAGTGGTGGGAGAGGGAACAATGTTGTTTGCTTGGCTCTCACCCTGGGAAACTGACCTGTTCTTTAGCAAGGATGATGCTTTTTTGTTTTCAGTTCTTTGATAATAGAGTACTTAATGTTGTTATTTTAGTGACTTGGAAATGCTCTACCATGCTGGCTCAAGAAAGCTAATCTCAGGCCATGGGCAGTGCTGCCCCTCAGGTTGTAAGATTCATCTGGCAATTTTTCTTGTGGTATCCAGTGACTTCCTTCATTTCTGAGCCACTGATAGGTTTCATGGTGTGTTTGAAGATATACCTGTGAGGACATGTCTGGGGGCTGTGGTCAGATGAAGCTTGCTGAGGGTGGTAGGGATATGAAAGTACAGCAGGAGAGGCTGAATGCACTAACTGAAGATGGCACTCCAATCCCAGAATGGGCTCTCTGAGGCAGGTAAAATGCTTGTTTAAATTTCTTGATATAGTCTGATTTTAGCTTTAAAACAATCTAGGAGTGAATGGGTAGAGGTGGTGGTGGTGAATAGAGGTAAAATAAGATTTTCCAGGAGTTGATAGTTGATAGTATTGAAGCTGGATATAAAAGGTCTGTCTGGAAATAGTCCAGTCATTGTTAATATAATGAGAATGGTTTGCATGACATTGATGTAACCTGGTAGCCAAGGAGAGTGGACTGGAATGCACATGCAAGATCAATGACAGCATCACTGTACTAGTCAGTAGGGGTGGCAGACACCATTGAGTGAGCATGTGTACTGTGTGGCCATCGCATTCAAAATGACTGAGTGAGAGCAATGAATCTTCATCAAATTTTGCATTAAGCTTGAACATTCCTCCATGGAAACTATTTGGATGATTCAGAAGGCTGTAGCTATGGAGAACTGGTGACTGGCAGCTTCATCACAATAACATGCCTGTTCATGCATTATGTCTTGTGTAGTGTTTACTGGTGAAACATTAAATCACTCAGTGACTCAGCCTCCCAATAGCCCAGATTTGGTGACTTCTGGCTTTTCCAGAAACTAAAAGCACCTTTGAAAGGTAAGAGATTTCAGACCATTGATGAGATTCAGGAAAATATGATAAGGCAGCTGGTGGCAATTGGGAGAACTGTGTGAGGTCCCAAAGTGCCTACTTTGAAGGGGACTGAGGCAGCATTGTCCTTTGTACAATATTTCTTGTATCTTGTATCTCCTTCAATATATTTCTCTATTTTTCATATTACATGGCTGAATACTTCTGGACAGACCTCGTATATGAGATTAAACTATTCTATCTTCTTTTGTATGTGTTTAAAAATCTCTATAATATGAAGTTAAAATGATATTTAAATTTATTGAAATGTTGGAATTGAAGCGACACTGGGTTTGACTATTACTAATAGATAAATTCACTTCAAGTATCTTCAAGTAGTTTTACTTGGATTTCAAAAAGGATTCAATATAGCCTCTATTAGTACCTTTTGGACTTCTCTTGTTTTAGGAAACCACTGGTTTTGTTGTCAGACTTAAGCTTAGGTCAGCTCCATACTGCCTAAGGGAAAGACTGACATTTGATATAATTACCTAGGTATTGTTTTGGCACTTTAAGAAAATGAGACTTCCCCCACACCACTCATTTGCCCTGGAATTCTCTTGACAATTGTGGCTGTGAAGAAGGGGCTGGCAGAGAAGGGAGGCAGTGCTTGCAAGACTGCATCCACATGAATCATGTTTTTACACATATATCATCCCATTTGAGTTTTATTCTTATTCTTCAGAACACTCTTTCAATTCTATTCAAAATGCAGGAAATGTACCTGCATAAGGCTGGTCTATATGACAAGGCAGATAATGTCCTGTGAAGGTTTATCATATAACAGTAAAATTCAATAGCTACTACAGTCCAAATTCCACATGGGTTTCATGAATTAACAAATGTTAAGGAGAGCATGCGAAGGATGAAGTCACAGAACACAATCCTCAACTGACGTTCGTTCAGGACTGCAACTAATACAGCCAAAAGTAGGAACCAATTCCTGCCTCCATAGAGCCATTGTGCTGAGGTCAAGACCCAGTGTGTGGAGCCAGCATGAGAGAAAACAGGAAACAAAAGGGTGGAAGAAAATGCTCCGAATCTATCTTATAACTCATATCTTCAAAACATTTGGAAAGAGAGTGCTTAGAGAGAAGAATTTTTGTAAAATGATAGACATCTCAGCTATGAGACAGCTGTGAGACTCCCCCTTAATATGGTATGGCTCAGCCTGAATACGGATTTGAGATGCATATGAAACATGGAGATGGTTAGAATAAGTCACAGGGTAAAAACAACACAAGACTGGTCTCTCAAGGCTATTTTCAGAGGCTGGGACTTGAAGTGGCTGAGATAAACACTTAGCCCACTCAGCTGGGGATTATAATGGGAGCACTGACAACCCTTACTAATTAGGATGCTCTCAGGCAGCTCTGTAATAGCTGTGGGGAGCTGCTGTCAGTAAACAGTGTTACATTCGGGGGTCATTGCATCAGGCGTCTCTCTGCACCATAGAGACTGTGCTTGTCTTGCTCCTAGCAGTCATCTTGCTTCCAGCTCTTCCTCTAACACCCCAAGGATCTCAGTGCCCTTCTCCAAGAGACACAAAAGATTCTGAGCTTACCCGCAGTCTCCTCCTCTGGCAGAGGGTGAAAAATGACACCTGGAAACACACAAACTAATTATAACCCTATTTAGTTCCTGTGGGTGAATCTCTCCATCCATCCCCTTTGCCCTTTCCCACATTTAATTCCTATTTGGTGAAGAGGGAAGGATTATTTCTGGCAACAAGCCTTTCCCCTCCAGCTCTCTCCCAGCCACCAACCACCAAATACAGGCGAGTCATCCTGTGGTAATTAACAATCTCATTTTGAGGAGTGCATTTTATGGCACTCTTGGTCAGGTAAATTCTAAATTAGCTCAGTTAAAATGGGTCATAAGACACAATGCTGCCATCCTTATTAGTTCCTGGACCTCTGCCAATGCACCATACTATTTTGGGAGCTGGGCTTCTGGAAAAAGGAATCATTACCCAGAGCTTATGTACAGGATGAGTGAGTGGTGTGGAGGACACGCAGTAATGGTGGCCTTCTCTCCTCTGGCTTCACTCTCAACTTCTGGGGTGATAAATGAAGGGTTAGAAAGGATTGATTGTGGGGAGGGCAGAATATGGGATGCTGAGGTAGTGCTCAGTGACCTGTCACTGAGGTCACTGTCTCTGCTGTCACCCAGAAATGCTGGGGAAAGACTGATGCCAGGTTTACTATTTGGATTCTCAATGTCTCAGAGGAGGATGGAAGGCCTTTCCAGACACCACCGAGAGTGGTTTGTCCACTGCAGGCCATTATGTAGAGTGGAATCAAGTGGAGAGGAGCTGGGGGTTCCAGTCCCTTCTCAGGCAGAATATCTGGATGACCATCAGCAAGTCACTGCCTCTGTCACTCCTCTCACCAGGAACAAAAGATGTCCCCCTCATCCTGTCTCCTACATTGCACACTTCCAAAACACAGTGTCATCTTGGTAAGCCTACTGGCAAAGCCTAAACCTCAGGCCTATGTACTAGCTACAGGGGAGGCTGGGCATTTGTGTTCGATTCTGGGGATTTTGGACTCACAGTGTGGGGATTTCCCTAGATGGAAGAAGTCAGTTCACAAGATCATGAGCCCTGTATATGGCAGAAGTCATGACTCTGTCCCAGGCAATTTCATTTTTCCAAGTATATGCAAGAATAACATGTGGGCAAGGAAAGACAAAAGGAAACTATTATTGAGAGGCTCTATATTAGATGTTGTTGGGGTACCAGCCATATCCATTGGAACCCACCATGTCAAGGTGCTCCATCCCTTCCAGCTGCCAGCACCTGCATCTTTGCCCAGGATGAGTGCTGAATGAATTAATACCACCCAAGCAGCTGTCAATCAATTACTGAGCTCAGCTCCCTGTCCCTTGCGCGGAATAACCTAGAGGCTCTTGTTTTTCAGTGTGCCAGAATTTTTCCCTGGGACTAAGCTCCATTCATGCACAGTAGTAGCTGGCTTGATGTCTGACCCAGTATT
Organism: Phyllostomus discolor; assembly: GCF_004126475.2. NCBI lineage: Eukaryota > Metazoa > Chordata > Mammalia > Chiroptera > Phyllostomidae > Phyllostomus > Phyllostomus discolor. The sequence continues at coordinate 164,320,291 of NC_040903.2, forward strand.
ACTTCCATCCTTTCCTGTCTGCACTTCCTCACTTGCCTAGTGCTGTGTCTCATGCCTCTCAAATATACAACCTGCTTCTGTTTTGGATCTTCCTCACACTAAGGTGACCTATTTGTACTAGGTGGTCTCATATTTATTATGAGTTCATTTTTCAAGTACATTTTTCATGTGATCGTGGTTAATGAGGAAAGAGGGGCTCAGTTACCACTATGGCTTCAATGGAAGGCTTCTTGTTCACTCACTATGAAGTCTGTTGTGGGGCCGGATGCTCCCTGGGAGGGCTGTGCCTCCAGGTCTACAGGCCTGGCCACCAAAGCCCTCACAGCTTCTCTTCACTGCCCCAAAGGATATTTCAGGCCACAGAAAATTGCTTCTAGGAATGTCTTCTTGCACAAATTGCTGCTCAAATACCTTTTAAAGGGTTCAACTCCTCTCAGAGCTCCTCTCTGCTCCTTTTAAGGTGGCAGAAGACAAAAGAGAGGGGGGTGAAACAATGTTTTTGAACCCTTATAATGGCAAAAATGTAGGCTCTCTGCCTCCTAAGGCTAGAGGGAGGCAATTTCCACTTGGCTTTATAAGAAGAAATAAAGCTGTCACTGCTCTGTCAGTTTTGTAGCTTGGAGTTCTTCCAGGTGATTGTATATCCAGCCATGATGCTGTTGATAGAGTCTTGGCTGGATTGAGCAACCTGCAAATCTTTGCTAAATACATCCATAGGAGGAAACTCTTTCTGAGATAACCTGCATACAAAGATCAGTAAATTCTGTGCATAGTTTTTGGAATGGAACAGAGTTTTAGAACCCTTTCAAAGCATGCTCTTATAAGAGTGGCTTGAACACAAGGAAGAAAGAACACCCTTTCAAAAGATGCTTTCTTTCCACAGACTGCACTCTCCACTGGCTCCTGCTGCTGACCACCCATCCACCCCTCCCTGTGTACGTGGACTTCCCAGACTCTTGCTCTCTTGCTTTTTCCAGCTATAAAAGTCAAACACTCCTACGGCAGTACCTTTTCTCTGAAAACACTTGACCCGTGAGTTCTACAAACACTCTTTTTTCAAGTTGTGGAAAATGAAGGCACAGAAGAGAGAAGTGCTGTCTTTAGAATTACTCATGGTTGAAGGGAAGGAGAGTTGCCTCAGAAAACACTTGCTTAAGAATTAGACAGAAAGGCTTTTTCATGGCACTTAGTGCCTGAAAAGAACCACTAGAAGTGGCCAGTGTGGAGGGCGCTTGAGGACAGATTCATCAAATACTGCAGAATATAAGGTTTTGTTTTATTTTTTCCTTTTTCTAAATCATCCTTTGGAAAATAAGGAGCTGTCTTATAGTTAGCTAGCCAACAGCAAATTTTTGTTGAGTGCCTACTATGTGTTAGGCAATGCCCTAGACTGGGGCTCAGCAAGCTCTTTCTGCAAAGGTTTGAATAGTAAATATTTTAGGCGTTCCAAGTCATGCAGTCTGTGTTAGAACTGTTCAGCCATTACAGAGCAAAAGTAGCCATAAATAGTATGCAAATAAATAGGCAGAGGTCTGCCAATAAAACTTTATTTATAAATGCTTTATTCACAAATTTGGCTCCCAGGCCATATTTGTGGATCCCTGCTGTAGGTAGGCACAAGGGATAGGAAGTTAACAAAACAACATCCCTGCCTTCAAGGAACCAATGTTATGATGAAAGTACTACTTTAAAATCTGAATCCTTACCAATGGGTACTTGTGGCTTGAGACAAACATTCAGCTACAGCATTATAATGGATTCAAAAGAGGCCTAGATGAAAGTGAAGATGGCACACCCCGGAAATTTGTGTCCCAAAGGGTCTCTAAAAAGACACTGATGTCAAATGTGCTTGTGATGAGTTTGAGTAAAATTACTTTATGTAATGTCAGGTTGACAAGGAAGAAATATTTATGAGCTGATATTTCTAGATTGATTTTGTAGATGTAATTTAAACATATATGTGAGTAAAATTAAAACACTAATGTTCTAAGTAGATATTTGGCTATTTCATTAACACTCTGGAAATTGTGTATTCAAGTGGGCCAAAATACATTTTGGGAAATTTCTCTTTGGGGAAAGGGGAGATCATGTTCTATTTTATCCCCCCATGCCATCATCACGTCCTTACTCCTTGATCGAGCTTTCTCCCTGCTTTTACTCATGCTCTCCAACTCCTATTGACCACTCTCTGCAAACCTGTCAGAGATTCTTTTAAAATGAATATCAAATCATGGGGCTCACTTGCTTAGGACCCTCCAGTGGCTTTCCCCACATTTGGTATACTCTCCAAAGTCTTTTCCATGGTCCACAAAGGTGACCATGGCCTGGCTGTTACATCCTTCTCCAGCCCCATTTCCCACCCCTTCTAGGAAAGAAGGGCCACTCTCACCCTGATCCAGTTTCACTTATTGCCTGGCTGGCCCTTAACTTAGAACCTTGCATTTTGCCCTCTTTCTACATGAAGGCCTGTCATATCCATGTGGCTGTCTCCCTCACTTCATCCAGGTCTCTGCTTGAATGCCATTTCTTCAGAGAGACTGCCCTGACTGCCTCATCTAAAGAAACCCTTACTCACTCTTCATCTCCTTACTCTGTTTCCTTTTCTTCATAGCACTTATTAGTCTTGCTTCTGTTTTATATATATATTTACACATTTGCCAGTTTCCCCCCACTGGAAAGTAAGCTCCATGAGGGCTTTGTCTTTTCTTTTTAATGCTAAATTCTTAGTGTTTAGAACAGTGTCTTACATAGAGTAGACAGTCAACAAATACTTAATAGGTGAATAAATAACCAAATGGCTATATGCTATCTATTTATGTTTAATTGTGGACCAGACATCATTTCTACTTTTTCAATGTATGTTATATATGCAACTTCTTTTACATATGGTAGTCTGTGTGTGATACAGAACAAATAGATCCCACCTTGGTGCAAATTGATTACAAATGTTATTTGAAAGTATAAAATCAATTAAAAGAAAAATAAATTTTTATTTGCTTTGTGAGTCTCTACATAGCTGTGGTGTGGCTGTTATTTCATCTTTGGTTAAATCTATCCTTTTCCAGTATCCTAGGATGAATCCTCCTCCCCCTCTCTTCCCTGGGGGTAATAAGAAAATATATGAGTTCTCCCTTTGCTTTCTGTCTCCTATTCACAGAACTCTTTTTCAGCCCTCTCTATAGAACTGGAATTCCCTTAATATGGTTTTTAGGGATTTTCCACTGGTTTGGATGCTCAGGATAGGGCAATTCCATAGTGACCAAACCGAAACCCTGGTGTGACCCTTTTTCTGTCTTAGAAAACGCATTAGATTTCTAACTTGTGTTTCTAAGCTAATGTTTCCCTGAATACTTTTTTTTTTGGCTTAAGACTAAGACATATGGTCTGAATCTATTGATTTATTTTATTTCAAAAAATTTTTTGGTTATCTATATTGAAGTGTGCTGATCTGAGGTTCCCAGTTGAAAGCTAAGACCTTAGCTAGGAATATCACAGTTACAGAGCTCAAAACTGGCAGATAATTTCTTCTTTATCTTTAAGAATGTTGGCCGAGTGGTTGAGTCCCTTCATGGTATGGTGACCTCTTCATTTGATATTTTTTCCTCTGCCCCTATGCTCATTTCATCCTTCATCCAGCTTGTCCCACTGCCAGCTCTTCCCATCTCCACTGACCTTTGCTTTCTCCACATGTTCACTTTGAATGATCACAAGGCCCTTCCATTGTCTTCTTTTTTATTTTTGTATATTTTATTGATTATGCTATTTCAGTTGTCCCAATTTTCCCTCTTTTGCCCCTTCTGCCTGGTATCTCCATTCCCTCCAACAATCCCCTCACTTAGTTCATGTTTATGGGTCATGCATGTACATTATTTAGCTTTTCCATCTTATACTATTCTTAACATCACCCTATTTAGTACCTACCAATTATGCATCTTAATCCCTGTACCTTTCCCCCCATTCTCTTCCTTCCCACTCCCCACTGATAACCCTCCATGTGGTCTCCATTTCTGTGATTCTGTTCCTGTTCTGGTTGTTTGCTTAGTTTTTGTTTTTGTTTTTCAGATTTGGTTGTTGATAGTTGTTAGTTTGTTGGCACTTTACTGTTCATAGTTTTGATCATCTTCTTTTTCTTAAATAAGTCCTTCTAACATTTCATATAAGGCTTGGTGATGATGATGAACTCCACTAGCTTTAACTTGTCTGAGAAGTACTTTATCTGACCTTCCATTCTAAATGATAGTTTTGCTGAATAGAATAATCTTGGTTGTAGGTCCTTGTTTTCATCACTTTGAATACTTCTTGCCAGCCCCTTCTTGTCTGCAAAGTTTCTTTTGAGAAATCAGCTGATAATCTTATGGGAACTCTTTGGTAGGTTAGTGTCTGCTTTTCTCTTGCTGTTTTTAAGAATTCCTCTTTATTTTTAATCTTTGTCATTTTAATTATGATGTATCTTGGTGTTGTCCTCTTTGGATCCAACTTGTTTGTGACTCTCTGTGCTTCCTGGACTTATGTCTATTTCCTTTGTCAAGTTAGGGAAATTTTCTTTCATTGTTTTTTCAAATTAGTTTTCAATTTCCTGCTCTTCATCTGTTCCTTCTGGCATCCCTATGATTCAGATGTGGGCATGTTTGGAGATGTCTCAGAGCCTTCTTATACTATCCTCATTTTTTAAATTCTTGTTCTTTCTTTCTGTTCTGGTTGGATGTTAATTTTTTTTCTTATGTTCCAAATCATTGATTTGAACCATGGCTTCCTTCCCTTCACTATGGGTTCTCTGTGGATTTTTCTTTATTTCACTTAGTGTAGGTTTCATGTCTTCCCTTATGCATTTGCCATACTCAATGAGATCTCTAAGCATCCTATCACCAGTGTTTTAAACTGCATCTGATAGGTTGGCTATCTCCATTTTGCTTAGTTCTCTTACTGGAGTTTTGTTCTGTTCCTCCCCCCCCCCCCCCCCCACTTAAGCCATATTTCTTTTTCTCCTCAACTTGGCAGCCTCCCTGTGTTTGTTTCCATGTATTAGGTAGAGCTTCTTTGACTCGCTGCCTAGGTGCACCTGTTACATGCTAAGGGGCAGAGCCTTAGGTAATCAGCAGAGTAGGGCAGCCCACTTCAATGCTTCGTGGCTCTGAAAGTGGGAGAGGTGTCAGAGGAGTGCAGTGCTGCTGCCTGACTGCAGGGTGCTTGTTTAGCACTCAGCCCACTTCCAGTCACCCCACTGCAGCCCTTTAAACACACTCTACTGAGAAACCCACAGTTCCTTCTGCTTCCCCAACCCCTACTGATTTTTACTGCCAGGAGTTATGAGATGTTATTTTCCCCGTGCTGGAATCCTGGGCTGCATGGTCTGGCCTGGGGCTCACTTCCCAGGTATCCCTAACATGGGATTGCCCCTTCTACTGGCCAGCCGCCACTGTTGGGTTACCACGGCCTTACCACTGCCACACCACATCGTCATCACCCTGGCTTCCCTTCTCCACCCCTCCTATTCGTCTTCATGAATAGATCTTTTTCAAATCCTTGGTTGTCTGACTCCCATACAGTTCACTTTTCTGGCAGTTCTGGGTATTTCTGGGTATTTTTTGTTTTGAAGTTAGTTGTAATCCTTCTTATGGTTGTGCAAGGATGTGAAATATGTCTGCCTACACCTACATCTTGACTGGCCCATTGTCTTCTTGTTTCCAGGCATTGTTTTGTTACTTTTTAGGCTCATTCAGGCATTTCACATTGATGCTTCCATCTTCCAAATGATGCTTCATGCTCTCCATGTGAGTTGGCATTTATCTTGATGATGATGCCCAAGTCCACAAAGGATTTCTTTCACCCCATGGGCCAGGCCACATTCTAACTCTATAGCTTTCTTTCTGAGAAACACATCATTTTGAACTCTCTCATTGCTCCTTTACTGTGAGCTTCAGTTGTTTTGTTGCTCCAATCCAATTTCTTTTCTAGGTACTCTCAGTAACTAGCTTGCAGATAAGGTTGTGTGTCCTTTGCACACAGATACCACTTCTTTCTTGATTTATCTCCTTGAAGATGTGTTTCTGGGATGAAGTAAAACCCTCCATGCCAACCTGCTTGTCTCTGGCTCTTGCTAAGATTTTCCAAAGGAATATTTATACCTCTCTACTCTCATCAAGATAAGGTTGTTTGGGAATAGACTAAAGAAATACAACTCTTTGGATTTTAATGCTGACTTGGTCATTGACATTCTGTGCAGATTTTGAAAGGCAGTGTGTTTGGGGCTGAATTAGCTTCTTCGTAAATGTGTCATTGGAGAGGGCTAAGTTTGCTCAATGAAGATTCTTTCCTTTTAATTTAACTGTTACCCAGCATCTTCTTTAGTGTTTGTTTTAAGAATTATGAATATTGTAGCAATACTTTTTTAGATTCATCATAAGATGGTACTTGCTTCTTGCAAGAAAGCTGGGACATGCAGAAATGTATAAAGATGCAGCAACAGCAACAAGAACTCATCCATAATTTTACAATCAAGAGGCATTCCTAAGGTTTTGGCATTTTTTCTCAACTGTTTTTCTAATCTGATGACAGATTCACTGCAACCATTTCTACCAAAAGTTAGCAACCCACAAAGTGATATAAGACCATAGCAAAAACCTTGCAAGATTTGGCAACACCTATTATTTTAAATACACATTTCAATTCAAATCATTTCCATTATAGAAAGAGTAGCTATCAGCATTGGAAGGGATCTTACTCACCATCTTGTCTTATTACTTCTAAATGATGTGTGAATCTCCCACAATTTTCCTAGAAATTACCATAAAGTTTCCTTTTGCTGGGCTCTGACCTTTGCTTTGTGGTTCTTTCCTGGAATGAATTCTCTCCTCTGTAGGTTTATTTTTATATCATCATTATTATTATCATTATTATTATTAACCCTCACCCAGGTACATGTTTATTAATTTCAGAGAGAGAGAGAGAGAGAGAGAGAGAGAGAGAGAGAGAGAGAGAGAGAGAAAGAGAAGGAGGGAGGGAGGGAGAGAGAGAGAAACATCGATGTGAGAAACATTTATTGGTTGTCTCTCATATACAGGGAACCCACAACCTAGGTATGTTCCCTGACTGGGAATTGAACCTGCAACTCTTTGGTGCACAGGACAATGCTCCAACCAACTTAGCCACGCAGCCAGGGCACTAATTCTATAGGTGTAAGTGATCTTGGCAGGGGGATTCTGGAGCATGAACTATACCTCAGAGATTGTCTTTCTGCACCTCACCTCCCAAAGGGAGAATGGCATCCTAGGCATCTCCATGTAAGGTTAGCTCCATTGGTTGTGGATAGTTTTCCAGAAAAGGGTGTAGGCATGATGTTAGCAGCCAAATTCTGCTGCCTCCAGGGGATGAATGCATCAGTGGGGAAAGGGGATCTGGGCGGGGCTCCAACAGCATCAGCTGTAGAGGGTGAATCAGAGGATCATCCCACTGGAAGTGGAGAAACAATTAGGAGTTGTCAGGAAAAATGTTCTATGTAGCAAGGGAGAGAGAGAAAGAGGGGATGGAAGAGATATCTATGAGACAGATTTGGTGGAATTTGGTGGCTAATTTAATATGATGGTGGTTGAGGAGGAGAGAGAATTCTGGGTGTCCTCAGTGTGGAGCTTAGGTGACTGGGTACCTATTGTCTGGGTGTTAATCTCTAATTTAGGGGTCCAGGTGATGGGTAGGATTGTGGGTAGTGATGCTAGGTTTGGACTTGCTCTTACCAAATTAGGGTTCTTGATGAGCAACCAGGGAGCAATGATCAGCGGATAGGTGAAAAATGGTATTTTTTAGCTCTATTGAAATCCATTGCTGTAGCTCAGTGGAGGCATATATTCTGAAATGCTCATTCTCAGTCCCAGATCCAGTTTCCCATCAGATTTAATTCAAAAAATTACTGGACTGAAATAACAATGCCTGCACTTCTGGAAATTGTGACTTGGAGGTTTGTTGAGTAAGAGACATCAGGAGACTGTTGATTTCCTCTTTCTACTCCCAGCCTGAGGTATCAACCAGGAGTCTCAGTGCGAAGCCTCTGAACTGAGACCTTGTCTATTTCTTCCTCTCAGGACTGGTTCGGTGGGATCCCAAAAGGGGCATGCAGGTGTCTTCATGGACCTCCTCTTTCCAGACACTTCTGAGTGTGTTTGAGATGGAGGCACCCAAACTGATCCTTAAAGAGGGTGGAGCAATACTTTTATTCACACAGCTCTGGATACTTTACTCTTAAGGATAACAGGGTATGAGAAATCTCTTTTACTATAGCCAGCCTTTGTAGTCTTCAACCTTATAGATCCCTAGAGGATTTTTGGGGTGCTACCAGGCTGTCTCCTGCTAGGTCAAATGAGTAAGGCAAAAACATTTGGAACTCACATTTCTGATTTGCCAAGTAAATATGGAAATGGACTTAGGGTAAGGCTCTGGTAATACCACATGTTTGGGCTATGAAACAGCAGAGTTTCATGTTGACTCAAAATCCTTGCTTTCTTTTTCTATGTACCAGACTTCCCTACTGATTGTCCACCTGAGGAGTGCTATTGCCTTCAACTTCTAATGGGTTAACTAATGTTCCTGGAGGATGTGATGGAGAAACACACACTCTGGGCATGTTCAGGGTTACACAGCTCTTCCTCAGGCAGCTGAAAGGTGGTGATTTATAGCATGAAATATCGACATATTCTGATGAAGTGCCCTGTTACTGAGACATTTTGGCAGGCTTAATATTTCCATCTCTGTATAACAGAAGCATTTTTACTGACATTCTTAAGTTATGCTGTTCTATTGTGAAAGATGCTATTTTCTAGCTTGATTGAAGTATAATTTACATAGAATAAAATTTGGTAATTCTATATGCATAATTTGATGACTCTACCACATCAAGACACAGAACAGCTCTAATATCCTAAAAGGTTTCCTCCTGCCTCTTTGTAGTTGTCCCTTTCCCCTGAGCCCCAGTCTTACATAATGATCTGCTCCTATCACCAATGTCTCACCTTTTCTAGAATTTAAAAATGGCAATATATAAGAGGAAAAATTTGCTCCTGTTAAGTTAGGTGCTGGTGCTAGGCAATTTGAATGGTGTCTTAGATGTAAGTTTTCAGGTGGTGCTCACTCTTAGGGATATGTAACTATAGGGTTGGCACTTGCATGCCCTAGAGAGTGAATTCTTCCTTAAATTTTGCACTCTAGATGGCTGGCTCACTTGCTTTACTCTAGTCTCAGCCTTGGTGGGGATTTGTAAATCACAGAAATGACCCTTAAAAAAGGCACACATCTCATTAGAAAGGAGAGGGAGCCTACAGAACTTTTTCGCTTTGACAAAGCGGGCCTATTTCTGTTGTCATTGGCATGGAAAATAAAATGTAATCATCTGTCTCAGGTCTGATTTGAACATATCAATTTTCCTGAGGGATATGTCAGCAGGTACAATCCACATGCCAGGGACTGGGGAGAAAGCAGCAACGATGCTAATTTGAAAATACTTTTGTGGCACTTAGCAGGGTGTGATTTTAATTCATTTTTTGTCCCTTGATAATCATAAAGTGCTTTCAGCCTGTGAATATCCATTTTTGACCAGCATGCTCATACTTCATCTGGGGACCACATTTAATGGCCATGGTGATGATGGGGTTCGCAGGGGAATTGTGTAAGGTACATATATTTGCTTTGTGGAGAGAAACATGCCACTGATACTAATTCCCATGGTTGTTCTGTACAAGGAACTGTAGATTTGAATACTTGCCTATATACAACTATTGTTTGTATAAACGTGTACACACAGAGCTAATATTTGCATAGTGCCTGGGTTTCTGAAGAGTTTTATTAGCATTGTTTAATTTATTTCTTGAAATAATTCTGTGAAATTTACAGAAGCTGCTTAGTACAATGGAAAGAGCCTAATCTGTGCTGGATTGTTCAAATTCCATCTTTGTTATTTAACTAACTTTGTGACCTTGGACAAGTTCCTTAATTTCTGTGCCTCAGTTTCCTCAATTGGAAAATGGGGATAATCATGCCTATCTCACAGGGCTGTTGGGTGGATTAAATAAGAAATATGAGTACATGCACAATACCTGGCATACTACCTGGTATGTATCAGGAACCCAGTAGATGTTGGTTCTTTCTACCCTGTGTCCCAGACTGGGGTCAATGCTCTTGTCACTAGAGCCCAGCTTTCTGTATCTTGACAATCACTCTGAGTTTTGAGAGTCTGATTTTATAAATTATTATCTCACAAGCCCAAGTGTTGCAGGGTGATCCCTCTCAGCTGGAAATTTGCTTGGTTCCAAGTAACCCAGGGTAAAAGGTGTTATCTGAGATCTTCAGATTGAGGTCCAAGAAGCTTGGGAGGGATGTGGGCAAGCCCCCACACTGTGCCTCTGGGCAGTCTCCTTCCCACCCTCCAGCCAGTGCCTGCATCCCACTTACCTGGAGGAGAGGCCTCTTTACAAAGGAGCTGGTGGCTCCTTTCAGTGAGTAGACAGTCTCTCTTTTTCTCTCACTTTTTCCTTCTACTTCTTCACCTCCATCATTCATGCTCCTTATCTGATACCAGGGACCTTCCAACTGCTTCCCGAGAGTCTTCTCCTGGCAGCCCTATTCTCACCGGGACTCGTGGGCACAGGAGCTGGTTCTGCGTTTCTCTTGTCTCATCTACTCAGGACCAGAAGACAGTATTTGGTTTACTGTGTTCCAAGAAGACACTAGTAATCCTATTCTTTAACCCAAAGGGCGTCAAGCCGCAGGAATTCCCAGCATCATCTCAGGTCAATGAGGGATTTATTGTTTAGATTGAAAGAGCTTTCCACACCCCTCAAGGAGACCATTCCTGGCTTTGGGGCGGCTGGACTTGGAGTTAGGGGATCAGGGTGTCTGTCCTGACTCTGCCATTCACTAGTTTAGAGCAGCCATTTAGTCTGCCAGAGTCTCAGTTTTCCTCATAGGTTAAATGGGAGGGATAATAACAACTTACAGGATTTTTATTCTGTATGGGAAAAGAAAGCAGGAAGGTGGAAAGGAAGGCATTAATATTATGGGCCATGGCAAGTCCCTTTGATTATCTTCATGCCTACAGGGTGAATTTTGGTCAGACTACTTCTGGCCCACACTCTCTTGGATGCTGACCTTCTTTCCTTTCTCCAGGAGTTTCATAAGATCACCTGCTGTATTCAGTGGGAATGTGAACATCTGATCACAGGCACGTGTGTGCTCCTTACCTCTGCTTTGTGCTATGAGCTGAGGCTCATGCAGGGGGCTGACCATGGGAGCCTGCCCTGGGGATTCAACGATTCTTTTGTGCTTGCAGGGACTCTATAGTGGAGGTGGCAGGGTGTGGGGCTGGAAGTGCAAAGAGACTACTTGCAAAATGAGAATGAGGTTAAAGAGACATTAAGGGCAATGACAACGTCACTGTGAGTTGGGATTTAGTCTCTCTTATTCTAGAAGCCCACCAGCTATCACTGGGGAATTATCAGGCAGGCTCTTATTAATGAATTTGCCCAGTGATTGAGTTGCAGGTCACACTATTTAAAGTGTATTATTCCAAAAAGGTAAAGGCCTAGCTGTTACAGAGAATTCAGCAAGATTTCTTCTCTCTTTCATGGCATCACCTCACAGGTTCCTTCCTGTCCTTTCCACTCATGCCATCTTCCTCCTAAAGTCCTTTCTCTCTCTGGAATGATCACAGCTGCTCCTGACAACACCTCTGGGGAGGTCATAGGAAGTAGCCTCCACTGCTGCCAAATCCAGCCTTTGGGTCATTTATTACTGTAGAAGATACATTGCTATTAAAGCACCAAGTCTCATGTTTCTCCGTTTCCTTAAGGAACAAATTCCATCATAGTCAAGGCCACACAATTAGGTGTACAGGAGCAGAGCAAACACCTGATAAGATAGACCCTCATTTAGTGGGAGTTCTGACAGATGCCAGTGATTGCTTCTTGAAGCAGCAGCCAGTGCAGTGTTGCATTTGTCTCTCCCTCCCTCCCTTTTTTTCTCCCTCCCTCCCTCCCTCCCTCCCTCCCTTCTTTCCTTCCTTCCTTCCTTCCTTCCTTCCTTCCTTCCTTCCTTCCTTCCTTCCTTCCTCCATTCCTTCCTTCCTTCCTTCCCTCCCCGCTCTTTTCCTTGCTGCCAGCAGACGTTTCTTCTAAGCATTTGAGACAGAAATTTTCTCAAAAAGTATAAAGAGCAAGAGGAAATATTTTTTTGCCCTTGTAAGCATAAAATGACCTTAAATAAGGGTTACTTTGAAAGATGAAATGATAAGAAAAATCAAGGTAATTTGTTATATTAGATTTTAGGGAGCACTTAAACTGCTAGAATATTTGGGGGCAATCACACTATTCCTTCGTAGTATTAGTACATCTTCAGAACAGAACAGCTATTAGTGATACTTTTTCATTTATTCTTCATGATTATTAGAATTATTTTTATCATTGGACACAGAGTTCACTAGCATGGCCAAAGCAGCAAAGAAATTGCTGGCATACTCTCCCAGGAGGCTGTTTCCAAACCCCACCTTGACCTCTGTGAGATTTCCATGGCTGCTCTGTGCTCTTAATGACTGGTCATCAGGGATGGGTCATTCAAGGCTCATGCTGTCATGGGGGTAAAAGGACAAGCTGGGAAACCATTTGTATCATTTTACAGAGAAAGGGTTAAAGATAGCAAAGCATGAGGGCTTCTTAAAGATAGCTAGGGGGAGCATTACAGCCGATAGGTACCTGACCTGGCCTATATCTTGAGACCTTACTAGATACCATCCCTCCTCTTATGACAAAGCCCTGTTCTGCTAAACACCCTTTTTAAAGTAATTAACATGGACCTTGTATTTTTCATCTGTCCTTGCTCTTTCTGTCACCCAACTCTGCATTTATGCAGTTCTTGACCTTTTCTTAGCTTTCCTCTGCATTTCTAGGATCAGTCGACGGATGGGACTTCCCTGGTTTTGACCTTTGACACTGCTAGTACTGGCTTTTCCTCTGGGTTGACCTGAGGCTGATGGTTCTCATCACAAGTAGGCCCAAGACTCTCTTACCATTAAGGAGAGTCCAGACTATCCTGGGCCTCCCTGATGGGCAGGCCAAAGAGTGGTGCTTTTAGTGTTAACTGTTGCATTTGCTTTTTCTCTAGTGACTGGAAACCCACTCTTAGTAACATTCACAAGGGATTTCAATGGTGAGCAATATTTGGCTGGGTGACTGCTCTTGAATTTCCCAGGTTCCTTTCTACTCTTGCTGTGTTTACATCATATGAGCTCATGAAATTTAAGGTTTGTACTTTCTAGCTCTCCCAGAATTATTTTGCTGGCAAATAGCTAGTAGGTAGGTCATATCTAACTACTAAGACCTCAAACTCAACCCAAGTCATAATATTCCCCAATTTTTTACCTTTCTCCTATAGTTTTTGCAAGAGACTCTTAATAAGCAAGGTATTTAGAAAACTGATTTCTCTCACTGCAGATGTGACAAGCCATAGTTCCTAATAAAAGAGTTACCTTTCCCCACTTGTCTCAGCTTGGAATGAAGGGGCTCTGCTCTGAGTTATTACCTTGCTGCAAAACCTTTGGTAAATGGCCACCAAATGGCTCCTTATCACTCAAAACTCATCTAATTCCTTAAACTAAAGTCCTCCTCAAACCTTACACAAGTCACTTGTATTCGGGAGAAATGAATCAGGGACCTTTTTCACTAAACTATTTGGGCAAAAAAAATCATAATTGAGAGAGGAGAAAATCTTGTTTGCTAAAGGGCTGCTGGGTGAGCTGCCTCTTGGCCTTTTGATAGCATCTTTGAGATGGAAATGGCCAGCTGCCTGACCTTCTGTTCAGTGACCCTTTTTGTACAAAGTCAAATTGCAGCCGCCTCACAGCAACAATTCACCTATGGACACAAACAGGATTTCCATTTTTTTTCTAACCTTTTTTTCCTGGTGCATTTGTTACCATGAAACATTTTTTTTTTTACTATCCACATAAAAGACATCATGGTTAAAAAAAGAAGCCCTTTGCATCAAAAGGATTGTAACTCATAAAGATTTCAAAATACTAGAGAAGTGTCTATCTTTAATTCAGCTCTCTATCTAAGCCTTTAAATGTATTGTAATGTGAAAAGACCAGTGAAAAGACTATATTGTGGAACAGTTTGAGGTGGTTAATGTTCCTGCCCTTTTCTTGCATTTGAAGGAAAAAATAGTTGTGGTCATATTAAAAAGGAAAATTATTCCCACCATGTGGTGAACAAAAGGAGAAAGAAAAGACCAGTTCTACTTACGCAATGATGGCAGATCTAAAAAAATAAATACCTGCATGTTATTTATTTTCTGTGGAGCAATGTTGAACTGGAATTAGGAGTCGGTTTTAAAAAGGGACCAGAACCTGGCTGTAGTCTCCCTTGGGACCGTTGAAAGACTGTGGCTGAAGAGGCAATGAAGGAGAGGAAGAGGGAGCCCTTTGACATCCTCTCTCCTCCCCCTTCAGTACTCCCTCTTCCTTCTCCTCCTTGAGTCCTCTTTCTGCTCTAACTGGGTAGTGCAGGATTTCTTACCCAAGGCCATGCATGTATCAGCACCCTGTTGGCCTTGGAGAATGCTCAGGACCTGCATCCTAGGGAAGCTGGGGGTGTCCGGTGCTGACCTGACTCATATTCCTCCATTAACAGGATCCCTTCAGACTGCAGAGAGGCCTGCCTCTCACCCTCCAGAGGCTTGGGGGTGCCTGTCCTCCACAGGATGGGAAGGCAGAAGCTCACTCAGTGGCAAAGGGACAGACTCTTTTCCCTGGGTTGGTCAAGGGAGCTAAAGAAACTACCTCATAGTGTTTTGATGATTATAGTAAAGTTCTGATTCAACAGATATTTACCAGTCCCTGCTGTGAGGCTGCCCCATTAGCTAATTCAGTCCCCGGGAGACTATATGCAGAGAGAAAGGAGCAGATTCTGGGGACAGGCAATTCTCAGTTTGGACCCTGGCTTGGCCACTTATTAAATGTCTGACCGTGAATACATTAATTAAAGCCTTGAAGCCTCATTGTATTACCAGTAAACTGGAGGCTAATACATGTCTCATGGACTGATATGAAGATTAGATAAAATGACGTATGAGAAATTTCCAAGCTCAGAGTTTGGTACATAGTAAGCACTCAGAAAACATTCCTTCCTTCTTCTTCTTCCCAATTAACAGGCAAAGATTTGAAAGAAATGGCCAGATGAGCATTTGAATCCCAATTTTATAAAAACTCTACAGATTCTCCTTGTGTACATGAACCCAAGGATGTTAGCTATTCCCTGTGAAATTTTCATCAAGATTTGAATTTAAAATAAGTATGTTCTGCTTTTTACTGGCTAAAAATTGTATGGGTAATGATTACAATCACACAGACAGAGGGGAAAAATGTAAGGATTCCATTCTTTCACCCGCTTCCTGTGGGGACTATTTCACTTTACCATGTCAAGTTCACACCCTGTCAAAAAATAATTTAAAAAAGCCTCAAACAAACCGCACTAGAGAAAATCAAAAAAATTTTCTTTTCTCCTACTAATCCTTAATTCTTTCATCTTAATACTTTATTGTTTACTAACAGCAATATGCCATTTATACATCTAGCCTTACTGAATGCAAACCTGTTTTCACAAGTCACAGTCAAAGCACATGTGATAGTTTGCATTCTTTTATTAATATCATAATTTGAACAACAATAAAAAATAAAAAAATAAAGTTTAAAGTGATCATGCAAAAATATCATATCATAAGCATTTTCAGGCTGCTGTCTAGTCCTCCTAATTTTAATTTTTATGGTTGCAAAATGCCCCATCCCTTTCAAACGTATCCATTTTGGTTCTAAATTCATATTGGTTATTCATGTATGGCAAGAAGGTTAAAAATACTTGTAAATTGTGACATTTGGTCACAGCTTAAATGATGATAATGTAAGTGATCCTTCATATGGGGTAAAAGGACCAAGGAGTCTGAAGTTTGTGCAAAACCCAACCTATTACGGCAAGTTTAGGGTTTGGAAAGCTCCAGTTAGCCTTTTCCTTTGCTCTTCTCTCTTATTCAGCTTTAAAAAGCTAACTCCAGGCAGAATTGCAATAAAGACTCCTTACCTACATAAGCAGTATCTAGTGCCAGAAGTCCTATTTTTATACTGATAACCAGATATCAAAGGGGCTCAAATTTGTCTGGTTGTTCCTGATAGAGATCTGCACTTTCAGAGGCCTCACTGAACTGAGTCTGTGACCCTCATGAGACAGGACCGTTGTTACTTGTGGAACACAGTTTTTCTGATCCCAGGCAAGAAAGCACATTCCTCGCAGAGAGCAGGTAGGCATCACACCTTTTGTGTGCTCTTGTCCTGTATAAAGATCAATCCCTGTGGCTACGTGAGCTTTTATACTTTGACTTCACGATGAAAGTGAATTCTTGTGTGGAGCTTTGAACTACCTTTGGAAAGCTGGGAAATGTTTTTAAATTTCCATAAATATGATTGAAATTTCAGAACTTTGTATTTCACCCATACCATCAGGCCCTTCAACAAGTCTTTGGATTAACTAAGATCTGAGTTTAGACGAACCTTTTTCTTTGGCCCTGAGTCTGACACTTAGTATGACACCCAGTGGATGTGGAATGAATGAGTGAATCTAGAAGTCTGGGCAGGAGTTAAATCCATAAATTTGCTAATACTTCTTCCACATACTCACTCTCATAACTGTGGATTTAAACACTTTTGAAAAATTGAAAATGCTGAAAAGTTTTGGGAGTATGTGAATTTGTTTCCCTGCCTTGCAAAGAACTCCTTTCACAACCTTGGAAAAGTCATTTCAATTGGATGGACCTCAGTTTTCAAATCTGTAAAGTGTGGTCAAGAGAGTGTTAATGGGTACAGAACTATCCAGGTATCATTTCTCTGAGGCCAGCACCCTCTCTATCTAATTGGCTGATCCCAACACATCTCCACATGGCCAGGCAGTGGCAATTGATGATCTTCATGTCTTCTTCTGGAGCTAATCTCCTCTGACTCCAGGATCCAGTTTCTCAGCATCAGACTTTGGGTAGAAGCAGTAAGGACAAGTATGCTTAGTGCTGGTAGGCATTTGGGTAGATGGCATCACTGTGGGTATTGTATGTTTAGGCTGGGCTAGGAGAATCAGGTGTTTCTTTCTTCAATCAATAATCTGGAGGGCACTTGTAAGACTATGTGAGAGTTCATGCATTGACTGAATATGTCAGTAAGACTGATCTATTTATCTATCTGCCTATTTAATGTTTTTACTTGAATCAGCAAATATTTTCCCACAAAAATACAAAACAAACCCCCCAAATGCTCATTCTTCTTTGATGTTCACTGTCTTAGTTAACGCTACCACTATCCAGCTAGAAGGCTAAAGCAAAACTTCTAGTATTATCCTTGATCTCTCCCTAAATTCATCACTAAGTCCTCTTCAATCTAACCTTTCATAGAACTCTGAGTTTTTTCCACTCCTCCCAGTCTTCAAAGTTGCCTCTCTAGTTTGAGTTACCACAACTTTTCTGTGTACTGCAGTCACCTCCTAACTGCTCTCATCTCAACCCTTGTCTCCCTCCAATATGTTTTCACTATAGGAGAGACAGTGAAATGTTTTCCAGATTTGAAACTGATCATATGGTCACCCTCCTTTACCTTTTGTATGGTCAACCATGGCATTTTGGATAATGACCAAAATTCTTAATATATACATAAAAGCCTTATGTAGTCTGGCCCTTGCCTGATGATCACTTGATCTTTTTTAAAAAATATTTTATTGTTTATTTTTAGAGAGAGGGTAAAGGAGGGAGAAAGAGAGGGAGAGAAACAGTGAAACCTAGGCATATGCCCTGACTGGGAATTGAACCAGCAAACTTTGGTTTGTTAGATAATGCCCAACCTATTGAGTCACACCAGTCAGGGCTGATTGCTTGATTTTTGTTTTCTGTCCTCATGGACCTCCTCTCATGCAGCATGTTCCTCCCTGAAGTGAAAGTGCTCCCATCCTCCCCCATATTTCAGCTCCAGTGCTCCCTCTTTTAAAAAGAAATAAAAAATCCTCACCTGAGGATATATTTAATGATTTTAGAGAGAGAGAGAGAGAGAGAGAGAGAGAGAGAGAGGAATGGACGGAGAGAAAGAGAGACTGAGAAACATCAGTGTGAGCGAGAAACTGATTGGTTGCCTCCTATACACACCCTGACTGAGGATCAAACCCATAGCCTATGGATGTGCCCTGACCAGGGGAAGATCATACAGCCTTTTGGTGTATGGGAGGATGCTCCAACCAGCTGAGCCATTTGGCCAGGGCTAAAGTGCTTCTTCTTCCAGGAAGCCTTGCTGATTCCTCTCAATCCAAATAGATCCTCTCTCCCTAAGCTCTTATAGGAACAAAAGCTTTTCCTCTGAAGAATAGAGGCTTAGATAGATTTAGTTAATATGTCCAAAGTTAAACAGCTAATAAGCAGTGAAACTGCTGATAGAACCTGATAGAACCAGGATTCAGAACTGTGTACAATTCTAAATGCTTTGCTGCTAACTGCTCTGCCAGAGATGAGAAACAGGTTTCACCTTACATGGTTATTTTGGCTAATAGCGCTGCCTGCAATACTGTGATGAAAAGGATTCTGAGGCTGCATCCTGATGCAGGAGAGGAGTATATCATGACTGATTAGTGATGCCTGCCATAGGCGGAGGATTGGAGAGAGAAGGTACACAAGATAGGTATTTGCCCCATGCAAATGCAATAATGTATCATGTAACACTACTAATTTTATTTGTTGAAACAAAATCAGCAACAGAGCATTCTTTAGGTCCTAAAAATCAGGAGCAGAACCAAAGAACCCTTAAAAAGGGGTAGAGAGCCTCGAAACACCAGGCTCCTGAGGATACCAATCAAGCAGTAGTGAAAAATTATTCTTATTTCTTACTGGAATGGTCTCTTTACAAACTTCCTTTATCTTCTTTGCTTTCAAGACAACTTTGATTGGCATGCTACTGTAAGTTTTTATAACACTAGGCCAGGACTGTTAGAAACAGCTGAGAGAGATGCGGGCTTGCTCCAGGACTCTTTCAGTCATACACCTCCAAGATGCCTTTTAGCATAGCACAATGGAAAACCCAACTTACTTTTCATAGCTCAATTCCAGAAAGGTGAGGGTGGAGGTAATGTGGGGTGAGGCAGCTTTAGCCACTCTCTCCTCAAATCCACTTGACTGGCATCTCTCTGAAGATCTGAGATTTGTCTTCTGTGTCTAAGTAGCTGCTCCAAAGTACCCAATACAGTGTTTGACACACAGCATTTTGTGATGATTTGATTCATTATACTTGTGGAAGGTCCCAACTTTTCCAAGCCAAAGATATTGCCTTATTCTCTAGCTAATGAGTTCTTTCCCCTGCCATGTCTGGTACCCATGGTTTTGTATTGGGTATTTGTTATGAATGTTTAGGCAACTTTCTTGCTGTTGTACTTAAGAGCTTTCTTTCATCTTGGGCAGGAGGCTGCACCAAGAGCATATAAGTACAATAATAAGCTTCACTCAGCTCTAAGAAGGCACAGGCATGTGGATCTGTGCCCCATCCTTACACTCACATGAAAGGAAGAGAGGCTATAGCATTTCAGTATTCTGGTTCAAGATCGTGTGTTCCTGGTTCAGGATTCTGGCTTCTGAGGATCTGAGTTCTTGTCTGTCTCCTTAAATCCCTTCAGCTTCCATGTTGGCATGCTATTTCTCGTCAATATTTTGTTATTGGATTCTAAATGTTGGTGTGCTCTTGGGGACAGTGTTCAGTTCATAGCTCTTCACTTTACTATCTAATCTCACTGGTCATCTTATCTAGTTCCATGGCTTTCGATGCCATTATAAGCTGGTGATTCCCAATTTTATATCTCTAGCCCCGAGTGCCCTGCATATTAGATATTTACATTCCACTGCTGCTAAATATTTCTATCCAGGTATCTGACACAGCATTTCAGACTTAAAATGTGCAGGGAAGAGACTTTTATTTCACTCCAAATCCTCAGTCTTCTGTTCTCAGCATCATCAGGTCAAAGATCTGTTTTTCCTTCACATTTTACATCTGGTCCATCAACAAGCCTGTCAGTTCTCTCTTCAAAATATACTTCAGTTCTGACCCTGTATCATTATCTCCTTACCACCATCTGAGTATTGGCTTCTTTTGTTCCTTATCTAGACTAGCAGTAGCCACCTCACTGATTTCTACCATCATTAGTCTCTATTTTATTTTTGATATTAATGTTGCTAGAATAACAACATTAAAAACAACTGTTTTTTTTTAAACAGACTTTCTTAAAGATCAATTTCAACTTCATAGCAAAATTGAGAGAAAGGCAGACATTTTCCATGCACCCCCTGCCTTCATACATGTATAGTCTTCCCCATTGTGAACATCCTGCACCAGAGTGGTACATTTGCTAGAACTAACAAACCTGCATTGCCACATCATTATCACCCAAAGTCCATAGTTTACATCAGGACTTATTCTTGGTGTTGTACATTCTGTGGGTTTGGACATATGAGTAATGACATGTGTCTACCATTACAGTGTCAGACAGAGTAGTTTTACTGTCCTAAAAAACCTTCCATGATCTGCTTATTCATCCCTCTTCTCCCAACCCCTGACAACCACTGATATTTTTACTTTCTCCTTAATTTTGCCTTTTCCAGAATGTCATATAATTGAAATCATACAATATGCAGCCTCTTTACATTGTCCTCTTCCACTTGTAATATGCATTTAGGTTTCCTCCCTGTATTTTCATGGTTTGATAGCTCATTTCTTTTCAGTGTTGAATAATATTCCATTGTCTGGATGTATCAGTTTATTTGTCTTACTGAAGGGCATCTTGGTTTCTTCCAAGTTTTGGTAATTATGAGTAAAGCTATTACAAACATTCATGTTCAGATTTTTGTGTGGATATATGTTTTCAATACCTTTGGGTAAATACCAAGGAGCACAATCACTATATCATGTGAGTTATTTCCTTCCTTCCTTCCTTCCTTCCTTCCTTCCTTCCTTCCTTCCTTCCTTCCTTCTTCTCTCTCCCTCTCCCTCTCTCTCTCCCTCTCCCTCTCTCACAGTTTTATAAGAAACTGCCAAACTGGATGGAGGGGAAGATGGTGGCAGAGTAGGTGGAAGCTCAGCTCATTTGCTTGTGCCCCCAGCATGGATTTTCAGCCAATCTTCCAACAAGTGACCTGAACAATCAATGGAATCTCAGTTGATATGCATCTTTGAAGCCAAGGAGTACTGAGGATGCTTTGCACCATCTGCACCTGTACAACAGCATATAAGACATTGTAAGTGGTTTGACTCTCAGTCAGCCAGCTTCAGGGAAGAACCCCCCAAAACCCAATGTATATGGGTTCTTACAACAAGAGAGCCCACATACATGGCATAAATGGCATCCCAAGAGCCCTGTTCTTGGCATTATCCGGTCAAAGAGCCAGGATATCAAGGAGACTGCACCACTGAGTCCCACAAGTCTCCTACTACAGAGGCTACCATGTAAAGACAAGGAATCACAACAGATCACTCTAATATGCAGAAGCAAATGAGAAAGATCACCTAAAATGGGGAGACAAAGAAACAACCCCCAACTGAAAGGAAAGGAGGAATCCTCAGGAAGAGTGCTAAATGAAATTGAGGCAAACAATCTATCAGACATAGAGTTCAAACTAATGGTTATAAGAATGCTCAAGGAGATCAGTGAGAACTGTAAGGAACTCTATGGGAGATACAAGGAACTTAATGAGAATTACATAAGCATGAAAAAGGACATAGAAACTGTGAATAAGAATCAGGAAGAAATGAAGAATACAATATCTGAAATGAAGAATACACTAGAAGGACATCAAAGACATAGGGTAGCTGAATGAATAAGAAAAGATGACCTGCATATATGCTGTCTACAAGAGACCCACCTCAGAAGAAAAAAAATATACATAGGCTAAAAGTGAAGGGATGGGGGACTTCTGGCCAAGATGGAGGCATAGGTGGATGCACCATACCTCCATGCACAACCAAGATTGGAACAACAACAACTTAGAGGCAGAATAACACCCAGAACTGACAGAAAATTTATCTGAATGGAAGTCGGACGGCCAAGAAGTTGAAATAGACCCATTCATCCAGACTGGTAGGAGGGGTGGAGACTAGCAGCCGGGCAGGCACGGGTTGCGGCATGGAGAACAGGGAGAGTTGGGCACATAAGGCACCCGGGGGTGCGTAAGGCATCTGGGGCATGCAAGAACGCAGCAGGTGGACCCTGAGTATGCAAGCAGCAGTGAGAGAGCAGTGTCAGACCCAGTGAGGTGGCGACTGTGGAGCAGGGCAGAGCGCACAACCCAGGATCCCAGGATCCCAGGAAAGGGACTGAGGTCCCACGGAGAACAGAGCTACCACCATTGTTCCCTCTCAACCCCACCCTCACATACAATGTCACAATCCAGTGACCCAGTGACTGGGGTGCCCAGCCCTGGTGAACACCTAAGGCTCTGCCCTTCACCATAACAGGAGCAACCAGACCAAGAGAGAGAGAGAGAGAGAGAGAGAGAGAGAGATGGAGAGAGATGGAGAGAGAGAGAGAGAGAGAGAGAGATGGCTCAAACAGAAGAACAAATCAGTGCCCCAGAACTCATCCCTTTGAGCAACCAAGAGATAGCTAACCTATCAGATGTACAGTTCAAAACACTGGTGATCAGGAAGCTCACAGAATTGGTTGATTTTGGACGCAAATTACATGAAAAAAATGCAGGTTACCATAAAAGAGATGAAGGAAGATGCACGGAGAACCAATAGTGATGGGAAGGAAACTGGGACTCAAAACAATAGAGTGGTCCAGAAGGAAGAAAAAAACACCAAACAGGAAAGAATGGAGAAATAAGAATTCAAAAAAAAAACAAGGAGAAGCTTAGGAACCTCCAGGACATCTTTAAATGTTCCAACATCCAAATTATAGGGGTACCAGAAGGGGAAGAGGAAAAACAACAGATTGAAAATGTATTTGAAGAAATAATAAAGGAGAACTTCCCCATTCTGGCAAAGGAAATAGACTTCCAGGAAGTTCAGGAAGCTCAGAGAGTCCCAAAGAAGTTGAACCCAAGAAGAAACACACCAAGGCACATCATAATTACATTAGCCAAGGTAAAAAGGAAGGAGAGAATCCTAGAAGCAGCAAGAGATAAGGGGACAGTAACGTACAAAGGAGTTCCCATGAGACTGTCAGCTGATTTCTCAAAAGAGATCTTACAGGCAAGAAGGGGCTGGAAAGAAGTATTCCAAGTCATGAAAGACAAGGACCTATATCCCAGATTGCTCTATCCAGCAAAGCTTTCATTTAGAATGGAAGGGCAGATAAAGTGCTTCTCAGATAAGGTCAAGTTAAAGGAGTTCATCATCACCAAGTCCTTATTTTATGAAATGTTAAAGGGACTTATCTAAGAAAAGAAGGTTAAAAAAACATGTATATTAAAAGGACAGCAAACTCACAATTATTAACAACCACACCTAAAGCAAAACCAAAAGAAACTAAGCAAACAACTAGAACAGGAACGGAACCACAGAAATGGAGATCACATGGAGGGTTAGCAACAGGGGAGTGGGAGGAGGAGAGAGGGGGAAAAGGTACAGAGAATAAGTAGCATAAATGGTAGGTAGAAAATAGACAGGGGGAGGGTAAGAATAGTATGAGAAATGCAGAAGCTAAAGAACTTATAAGTATGACTCATGGACATGACTAAAGGGGAGGAAGTGGGTGGGAGAGGGTGTATAGGGTGGAGGGGAGAGAAGGGGGGAAATGGGACAACTGTAATAGCATAATCAATAAAATATATTTTAAAAAAGTGAAGGGATGGAGAAAAAGTATTCTAAGCAAACAGACATGACAAAAAAGCTGGGGTAGCAATACTTACAGCAGACAAAATAGACTTGAAAACAAAAGCCATAACAAGAGACAAAGAAGGTCATTACATAATACTAAAAGTCTAATAAGAGTATGTAATCCTTATATGTAAACATATATGTACCCAACATAACAGCACCTAAATATATAAAGAAATCTTGAGAGGAATTCAAGAAAGAGATTGACAGCAACACAATCATCATAGGGGATTTTAACACCTTGCTGTCAACAATGGATAGATCTCCCAAAAAAGAATCAACAAAGATATTGTGTCATTGAAAGACACTTTAGATAAAATGGACTTAATTGATATATACAGAACATCTCACTCCAAAGAAGCAAAATATACATTCTTTTTAAATGCACGTGGATTATTTCCAAAGATAGACCACATGGTAGGATACAAAACAAGCCTCAAAAAACTCAAGAAAGTTAAAATCATATGAAGTATCTTGTCAGAGCACAAAGGCTTATAACTAAAAACCAACCTCAGGGAAAAACTCAAAAACATTCAAATACATGGAGAATGAATAGCATGTTATTAAATAATGAATGGATTAACAATGAGATCAAGGGAGAAATCAAAAAGCATCTGGAAGCAAATGAATTGAACACACAACAACCCAATACCTATAAGACAAAGCAAAGGCAGTCCTGAGAGGGAAGTTCATAGCAATACAGGCCTACCTAAAAAAGACAAGAAAAATCTCAAATAAACAACCTAGTCCTACAACTACAGAAACTAGAGGAACAAGAACAACCAAAACTCAGAGCTAGTAGAAGGAAGGAAACAATCTAGGTCAGAGTAGAATGAAATGACATAGAGACTAAAAATAACAATAACAACAACAACAACAACAACAACAACAACAACAAAACAGTTCAAAGGATCCATGAATCCAGGAGCTGGTTCTTCGAAAAGATAAACAAAATCAACAAACTTTTAATCAGACTCATCAAGAACAAAAGAGAGGACCCAAATAAATAAAATCAGAAATGAGAGAGAAGTTACAATTGATACCAAGAAATACAAAGGATTGTAAGAAATTACTATGAACAACTATATGCCAAGAAATTAGACAACCTGGGCAAAATGGATACAGTTTTAGAAACGTGCAATCTTCCAAAATGAATCAAGAAGAAGCAACAAGCCTTAATAAACTGATAACAATGAGTAGAATTGAAGCAGTAATCAAAAAACCTCCAGGCACACAAAAGGACTGGACTGGGTGGCTTTACAGGTCAATTTTAAAGAAGAACTAACTCCTATCCTTCCCAAACTATTCCAGAAAATTCAAAAAGAGGGAACATTCCCAAACTCTTTTTATAATGCCAGTATTATCTTAATCCCAAGACCAGGTGAAGGCACAACAAAGAAAGAAAACTACAGGCCAATATCTCTGATGAACATAGATGCTAAAATCCTCAACAAAATATTGGCAATCTAGATTCAGCAATACATTATAAAGATCATACACCATCATCAAGTGGGATTTATCTCAGGGATGAAAAGATGGTACAATATTCAAAATCAATAAATGTAATGTTATTTTGTTTACCACATAAACTAAATAAATAACAAAAATCACATGATCATATCAATAGATGCTGGAAAAGCATCTGATAAAATCCAGAACCCATTTATGTTAAAAACACTCAGCAAAGTGGGAATAGATGGAACATACCTCAACATACTAAAGGTTTTATATGAGAAACCTATTGCCAACATCATACTCAACAAGCAAAAACTAAAACCTTTCCCCTCAAGACCAGGAAGAAGACAAGGGTGTCCACTTTTACTACTCTTATTCAACATAGTACTGGAAGTTCTAGCCACAGCAATCAGATAAGAAAAAGAAATAGGAGGCATCCAAATTGAAAAGAAGGAAGTGAAACTGCTGTTATTCATAGATGACATGATAGTGTACACAGAAAACCTATTGTGTTCACCAAAAAAACTATTCGACCTAATAAGTGAATTTAACGAAACAATAGGATACAAAGTCAATATTCAGAAAATGAAGGTATTTTTGTACACCAACAATGAACTACCAGAAATAGGAACTAAGAAAAATTCCCATTTACTTTAGCAACAACAACAAAAAAAGTACCTAAGAATAAATTCAACCATGTAGGTAAAAGACCTATACTCAGAAAATCATAGAACACTGAAGACAGAAATTGAGGGAGATATAAATAAATGAAAGCGTATACCATGTTCATAGATTGGAATACTTAACATCATTAAAATTGTCTATACTAACCAAAGCAATCTATAGATCCAACACAATTCCTATTAAAATACCAATGACATATTTCACAGATCTAGAAAAAAATACTTTAAAAATTTGTATGGAACCAAAAAAGACCATGAATATCCTAAGCAATATTGAGAAAGAAGAACAAAGTAGGAAGGATCACAATACCTGATATAAAACTATAGTACAAGGCCACTGTAATCAAAACAGTCTGGTACTGGCATAAGAACAGACACATAGATCAATGGAACAGAATAGAGAACCCTATGGTCAATTAATATTTGACAAAGGGTGCCTGAGCATACAATGGAATAAAAATAGCCTCTTCAATAAATGGTGTTGGTAGAACTGGACTGGTACATGCAAAAAAAATGAAACTAGACCACCAACTTATACCATATACCTGAATAAACTCAAAATGGATAAAAGACTTAAATATAAGTTGTAACATGATAAAAGTCTTAGACCTAGAGAAAAACATAGGCAGGAAATTTCAAATATATAATGTAGCAATATTTTTGCTGATATATTGCTACAGAAAGAAAAAATGAACTAATGGGACTACATCAAATTAAAAAGCTTTTACATGGCTAAAGAAGCCATCATCAAAATGAAAAGGAAATCGACTGTATAGGAGAAAATTTTCAGTGGTACATCAGATAAGGGTTAAATACAAAATATATAAAGAACTTATACAACTCAACACCAGGAAGACAAACAATCCAATTAAAAAATGGGCAAAAGACTGGAATAGACACTTCTCCAAGGAGGACATACAGATGGCCCATAGATTATGAAAAGATGTTCAACATCACTAGCTATCAGGGAGATGCAGAGTAAAACCACAATAAGACATCATCTTACACCTGTCAGAATGGCCATCATTAATAAATCAACAAACAACAAGTGCTGGTGAGGATGTGGAGAAAAGGGAACCCCAGTGCACTGTTGGGAATACAGACTGGTGCAGCTCCTGAGGGAAACAGTATGGAATTTCCTTTACAAACTAAAAATGAAACTGCCTTTTAACCCAGTGATTCCTCTGCTGGGAATACACCCTAAGTATGCTGCATCACCAATTCAAAAGAACTTATGCACTCCTATGTTCATAGCAGTGCTATTTTCAATAGCCAAGTACTGGAAACAGCCTAAGTGCCCATCAGTAAATTAGTGTACCAAAAAATTGTGGTACATTTGCACAAATGAATACAATGTAGCAGAAAGAAAGAAGGCACTTCTACCTTTTGTGACAGCATAGATGGAACTGGAGAAAATTATGTTAAGTGAAATGAGCCAGTTGGTGAAAGACAAATACCATATGATCTTACCTATAAGAGAAATCTAATGAACAAAATAAACTAACAAGCAAAATAGAACCATAGGCATGGTAATATGGAACAGAGTGATAGCAACCAGAGGAGAGTGGGGAGAGGGATAATGGGGGAAAGAAGAGGAAGGTACTAATCAAAGAACACGTAATTAATGACCCAATTGCCATGGACAATGGTGCAGGGATTGGCTGTGGGAGTGAGGGTTGGGCTGGGTGGAGGATGGCAAAGGGGGAAAAATTGGAACAATTGTAATAGAATAACAATAAAAAATTAAAACAAAGAAACTGCCAAACTGTCTTCTAAAGAAGCTATACCATTTTGCATCCCCACACTGCAATGAATGAGTTCCTATTGCTCCACAGTGAATGATCTTTTGAAAATGTAATGAAATCATGTC
Organism: Phyllostomus discolor; assembly: GCF_004126475.2. NCBI lineage: Eukaryota > Metazoa > Chordata > Mammalia > Chiroptera > Phyllostomidae > Phyllostomus > Phyllostomus discolor. Next base: position 164,348,204 of record NC_040903.2, read on the forward strand.
ACTCCTGTAGTTAAGATTCTGCAAATGGCTTCTTATCACACTTAGAATGAACCCCAAATTCTATTATAGCTTACCTGGCCCTAAAAAGATGGCCCTTTTCTATTCCTTTAAACTCTCTTACTCCTCATTCACCATGCTCCAAATGACATCAGTCTTCTTTCAGTCTCTTATGCTCACTAACTTCATTCTTGTCTCAGGACCTTTGCACTTGTTGCTCCCTTTTTCTGACATATTATCTAAAGTAACATGCCAACCCCATCATGTCTTTACTCCTTTTTTTCTTCATGACATTCACCTCTACTTGAAATTATAGTATATATTCATTTGTTTACTTGCTTATTGATCTTTCTTTCCCATTAAGTGTAAACTCTATGAGGGTAGAGACTTTGTCAATTTCCCCATAGCCTAGAATAGTGCTATTGTGCAACAGATGTTCAATAAATATTTATCAAATAAATAAGTGAATAGAGTCATCACCCACAGATTATTTTTCCTCTCTGGGTGGCAATTTACTCATCTAGAGAATAAGGGGCTGCAGTAGATGACTTCTGAGGACATGTTCAATTCTAAACACACCAGGAGCATATGAGAAATTAGCAATTTAGTAAGTAAACAGAGCCTAACTTCTTTATGAGAATAGGAATAAAATTTTAATTTTATAATAATTAAATTTTAATAATAATTCTCCCTTCCCCTGTTTGTATTTTATTATTTTGATCAAAATGTCTTTAAGGTCCAGTTGTGTGCCTAACATGGTGTTGAGATAAACTCTGAGACCTGAGACGGATTTTAAGTATTGCTGCTGAAGTCGTCCAGAGTTAAGGACAGACAGCTATGAACTGGAGAGTTTTTTAAAGGAAGGAAGGTCAAGCTTGGGCTAGAAGGTTGATTGGTTTTATGTTTAATCTAAGAATAGGTAGGCAGCCTTTAACTATTCTTAAGAAGGAAGTGGCGTGCTAAAAATGTACGATCTGGGAAATTATCTAAAGACTTTCTACCAGAATTGAGCTCCCTGAGCAGATTTTGAGATACTTTGTGGTAAAGGTATGCTTTTTCAACTTAGTTTTGAAGTCTGGTTTCTAGCATATGCTAGATGCTAGATTATTCATTGGATGAAACTGGGGTGGGCATTGAGCCTGAAAGGTTAAGGGATGGAAGCCTAGTGAGTATTGCCTATTGTACTGGCTTCCACATTGGTGAGGTAGGCAACTTCAGTATCCTCACTGGCTGGAAAGGAAACAGAAGGTGAGATGGGTTCACAGCTCAAATCCTGTAGTTGAAGCTTGGACTTGAATCCAGAGCATCCTGAATTCCATGAGGCCTTGATGTGAGATTACCTGGTTTTATAGCCAACACATACTCTCAGTACACAGACCTGTTTTTTTGGAGCCCCGTTCCTGAATTCACAATTACAACATAATTCAATCTGAAATTTTCTCCCATATGGTATTTGTATTCTATTTGGTAGCCACCCAGATTCCAAACAGTGAAGGCTCACCATCAAGAACTTGATTGAATGACCCACCTGGAATTGTTTATACTTCATTAATGCTTTTCATAAATCATGAGTTTGACAGGTTACTGGCATGGACTTTCCAAATCTCATAATTGTATTTTGTTTTTCTCTTGCTTCATCAGTTTCCTTTCACAAGCTGACAGCTTAGCAAATGTTACTTGAATTATCAGCTATAATAGTGAGCACTTCTAGTGTGAGTAACTACTATATGCCTAGCACTGCTTAGGTGTCTGAAGACTTGGCTTGTATGCAATCTTGGTTCTGCCATATATTAGCTGGATGACCTTGGCAGATCACTGCTGTCATTTCTGTGAAAAAAAAAATACATGTCATGGTAACTGTTTCATAAGGCCATTATGAGGATGACCTGAGATAACACAAGAAAAGAATTTGGTGCAGTGTCTGACACAAAGTGTGTACTGAATAAAAATGCTTGTGATTGCAGTTCTGCTATTAGTAAACTCCAAGAAGACTTGAGCATTGAGAGCCTGGAATGGTCTCAAGTGATCAGCTCCTAATTATAGAGCGATAGCTATTGCCCTATAATATCACGTCTATCTATAATAGGTGAGTTGTGGGTAAAACAAAGATCTTGAATTGACCTAGGTCATTATTTGAATTTTTTTATCTTGATTGGTTGGGAAGCCAAGCCAAGGCTGTGAACTGTAATGAAGGTGTGCAGAGGAGTGGTACTTCCTACCACTATTATAACCTCTATGAAGGCTTGTTTTTGTATTCTCAGAGCCTACCACAGTAGCACTTAACAGGTCAACAGGCTTTGTACAACTTTCTGTTGAATGGAAAGAAAAATGAAGAAAAATAGAAGATAATTCATTGATTACATCTGTGTATCTATATTCTATATATTTACTGATTAGAAAAGTATTATTGTATCCTGTAAAAAATCAGATACTACCAAAATATATTTAAAAAATAGTCTCTTAAAATTTTACCCCCAGAGGTAACTATTGTTAAAAATTTGGTTTTTATTTTCCCTGATTTTAAAAAGGCATATATTAACATATATGTCTTATATAAAAGTAGGTTCATACTATTTGATCTGATCCACAACTCATTTTTAAATTTAGGTGTATCTGAAGAAATTTTTGAAAACCATTTCATATAGGTGTACATTTACTTTTAAGGGTTGCACTATTTTTTACCATATTTGCATCATGTATATATTTAGCCACTCCTCTCTCGATGGAAATTTAGATAGGTTTTCATGTTTTTGATATACTATACAATACTTCAAGAAATATTCACATTCATATCTTTGCCTTATTGAGAAAAGCATTCTATTGGGGAAAAAACCCTAATAGTGGAATTGCTAGGTGGAAAAATATGCACGTTAGAAACTTTGATGTCATGCAATGTACTTTTATAACTTCCTTTGAATTGGGAAATGTGGTTGAATTCCAGCCTTGCTTTGCCCCCACCTGGAATAATTGGATGAGCTGCTTATCCTAGTGTTCTTCTACTTACACAAATAATGAAGGATGCTGAAGGTGGGGGTACATACGTGCTTGTATGTTGTAGCTGAATAAGGTGTTTTTTATCTGGGCAGTTCATTCTCTCTGACCAAATAGCTTTAAGGAGCAGATGCATATGGAGAGATGAGGAAGGAAAGAGTTGTCCACTCAGGAGCCAAAGTAAATAAAAAAGATGATGAACCAAATGGCAAATATTTCCTATAAGGTAATTCAGCCTGGTGTGGTGACATGTTTCCAAAATGTGTCAATATCAGAGTTGGGAAACAGAAAAAGTATTCTACATTTGAGGGGAAAAATAGTTATGAACTGAGCCACCTCCCTGTTTTGACCCCCTCCCCCAGCATTTTATCCCATCTGCCCCTGGCCCCAGTCCAGACTATGAAGTTTTATGTCTGGGAGGATGAATGCTTCCACAAAATCATTACAAAACTTGCTCTCCTAAGACTTCCAGACAAGATGGACGTGTAGGTAGATATATTTTGTTTCCTAGCACAACCAAAAGAAGGGCAACAAGAAATTTAAAAACAAAACAAAACAAAAAACAGAACTGACAGAAAGTTGAACTGTATGGATGTCTGACAACCAAGGAGTTAAAGAAGAAACTGTAGGTGGGGCAGAGACAGGCAGTTAGGTGGAGAGGACTCGTGCCAAGGTGGTTGCTTGAGGACCAGGTGAGGTGGCATCTGGTGGACCAGGCAAGGCAGCCGCTGGCAGTGCAGGTGGCCCCACATTTGCTTGCAGATAAACTGGGAGGAACAACAGGGGAGCAAGACAGACTGGGCAACCTAGGGTTCCAGTGCAGGGAAAGAAAGCCTCAAGACCTCAAACTGAAAAGGTTGTGAGGGTTGAGGCAGCTGGAGAAATTCCCAGTCTCACAGGCAAGTTCATTGGAGAGACCCACAGGGTCTTAGAATGTGCATAAACCCACACACCTGGGAATCAGCACCAGAAGGGCCCAATATGCTTGTGGGTAGCAGAAGAAGTGACTGAAAGCCTTCAGAAAGCTGAACAACTGGCATTGTTCCCTTTTGGACCCCACCCCTAAATACAGAACCATGACACAGTGCATGGGTTGCCTCGCCCTGGTGAACACCTAAGGCTCCACCCCTTATTATGTAGCAGGTGCACTGAGACCAAAAAAATGGCCCCAATGAAAGAACAGATAAAAACTCCAGAAAAAAATACAACTAAGCATTGAAGAGATAGCCAACCTATCAGATGCACAGTGCAAAATACTGATAATCAGGATGCTCAAAGAATTGGTTGAGCATGCCACAAAATAGAAGAAAAAGTAAAGGCTATGAAAGGTGAAATAAAGGAAAATGCACAGGGAACCAACAGTGATGGGAAGGAAACTGGGACTCAAATAAATGGTTTGGAGCAGAAGGAAAAAGAAACATTCAACCAGAACAGAATGAAGAAACAAGAATTCAAAAAAAAATGAGGAGAGGCTTAGGAAACTCTGGGACAACTTTATATGTTCCAACATCTAAATCATAGGTGTGCCAGAAGGAGAAGAGGAGGAGCAAGAAATTGAAAACTTATTTGAAAACATAAAGAAGGAGAACTTCCCTAAACTGGCAAACAAAATAGACTTTCAGGAAGTCCAGGAAGCTCAGAGAGTCACAAAGAAATTGGAACCAAGGAAGCACACACCAAGGCACATCATAATTATATTACCCAAGATTAAAGATAAGGGGACAAACTTGGAAGCAGCAAGAGAAAAGGAGAGTTACCCATAAAGGAGTTTCTATAAGACTATCAGCTCATTTCTCATAAGAAATCTTGCAGGCAAGAAGCGGGTGGAAAGAAGTATTCCAAGCCACATAAGGCAAGGACCTACCTCCAAGATTACTCTACCCAGCAAAGCTATCATTTAGAATGGAAGGGCAGATCAAGTGCTTCCCTGATAAGGTTAAGTTAAAGGAGTTCATCATTACCAAGTCCTTGTTATATGAAATGTTAAAGGGACTTATCTAAGGAAAAGAAGATTAAAAAAATATGAACTGTAAAATGACAACTAACTCACAACTATCAACAATTGAACCTAAAAACAAAAACAAAAACCAACTAAGCAAACAACTAGAACAGGAACAGAATCACAGAAATGGAGATAACATGGAGGCTTATCAGCGGGGGAGGGGGAGGAGGAGAGAGGGGGAAAAGGTACAGAGAATAAGTAGCATAAATGGTAGAAAATAGTCAGGGTTAGGTTAAGAATAGTACAGGAAACGTAGAAGCCAAAGAACTTATATTTACGACCCATGGACATGAACTAAGGGTGGGGGGTTGCAGGTGGAGAGAGTGTGCAAGGCGGAGGGGAATAAAGGGGGGAAAATGGGACAACTGTGATAGCATAATCAATAAAATATATTAAAAAATGAAAAAAAATCATTACAAAACTGGAGACTTCCTTATTGTGGTGAAGATGAAGGGGGAGAGGAGGAAGGGCTGCAATCGGGATGGCTTTGCAGCACTGGCAGGGATTTTCAGAGTGATTTACTGTGGATTGATTTGTAGTTTATTCTGCAGCTATTGTTTGTAATGTGCTTTGCCAGCTCATGTACCCTGAACTTTAATTGTTCTAAATTAAACTACAGGGACCAGACAGCACACATTTCAATCTGAGCGACAAAATATTGCACCAAATCCCATAGAGATATATCAGCCCCTGCTATGATGGGCTTGAACAAAAGGGAAGAGCAGAAGGAGCTCTCAGGAAGACATTTGGTTAGAGTCTAATAGTTTCTGTTCTGTATCTGTACAAGGTAAAACCCCAGTGTGCCACCTCAACTTGATATTCAGGCCATTTACCTAAATATTAAGGAAATGTGTCCCTGAACTACATTGCCTTATATTTTTTCTATTAGTGTTGATTTCAAAAAATGAGTTGAAGTGGTAGCTGGGTTAGCCTGGAAAAGCTGCAAGGAATTGTCTGGGTTTATTCAAATGCACAGAAGCTGAGTTTCTTCTGGAAAGAGGCTGCTCCCTTTCCTCTTATTATTCCTTGTTGGAATGGGTTGCTTTAAGTTATTGTGGAGCCTAGAAAAAAAGACCCAGAATCTAGGTAAGCAGCTTAAGCTGCAGCCTCCCTTGTTGGTTATATGTTTTTGCACCTCATCTTTTCCTCAAAATGTAAAAGCAATTATAATTGTTAAGATATACAAACATCACGATCTATTTCTTTTTTAATATATTTTATTGATTATGCTATTACAGTTGTCCCATTTCCCCCCTTCTCTCCCCTCCACCCTGTACACCCTCTCCCACCCACATTCCCCCCTTTTAGTTCATGTCCATGAGTCATACTTATGAGTTCTTTAGCTTCTACATTTCCCGTACTATTCTTGCCCTCCCCCTATCTATTTTCAACCTACATTCTATGCTACTTATTCTCTGTACCTTTTCCCCCTCTCTCCTCCTCTCACCCCACTGTTGCTAACCCTCCATGTGACCTCCATTTCTGTGGTTCCATTCCTGTTCTAGTTGTTTGCTTAGTTTCTTTTGGTTTTGCTTTAGGTGTGGTTGTTAATAATTGTGAGTTTGCTGTCCTTTTACTGTACATGCTTTTTCTTTATCTTCTTTTCTTAGATAAGTCCCTTTAGCATTTCATAAAATAAGGGCTTGGTGATGATGAGCTCCTTTAACTTGACCTTATCTGAGAAGCACTATCTGCCCTTCCATTCTAAATGAGAGCTTTGCTGGATAGAGCAATCTGGGATATAAGTCCTTGTCTTTCATGACTTGGAATATTTCTTTCCAGCCCCTTCTTGCCTGTAAGGTCTCTTTTGAGAAATCAGCTGACAGTCTGATGGGAACTCCTTTGTACATTACTGTCCCCTTATCTCTTGCTGCTTCTAGGATTCTCTCCTTCCTTTTTACCTTGGCTAATGTAATTATGATGTGCCTTGGTGTGTTTCTTCTTGGGTCCAACTTCTTAGGGGCTCTCTGAGCTTCCTGGATTCCTTGGAAGACTATTTCCTTTGCCAGATTGGGGAAGTTCTCCTTTATTATTTGTTCAAATACAAGCTCAATCTTTTGCTTTTCCTCTTCCCCTTCTGGCACCCCTATAATTCGGATGTTGGAACGTTTAAAGATGTCCTGGATGCTCTTAAGCTCCTCCTCATTTTTTGAATTCTTATTTCTTCATGCTTTCCTGCTTGGTTGATTCTATCTTCCTTCTGGTCCACTGTATTGTTTTGAGACCCAGTTTCCTTCCCTTCACTATTGGCTCTCCTCTGTGTGTCTCCCTTCATCTCTTTTATGGCAACCTGCATCTTTTCATCTAATTTGCACCCAATATCAATCAATTCCGTGAGCTTTCTGATCACCGGTGTTTTGAGCTGTGCATCTGATAGATTGGCTATTTCTTGGTCGCTCAAAAGGATGATTCCTGGGGGACTGATCTGTTCTTCTGTTGGAAACATGTCTCTCCTTTTTTCTTCTTTTTTTTCCAGTCTGGTCGCTCTAGTTACAGTGGGGGGCGGAGCCTTAGGTGTTCCCCCGGGGCTGGGCACCCCAGTCACTAGATTGTGACATTATATGTGGGGGCGGGGGCTGGAGTGGGGACGATGGTGGTAGTTCCGTTCTCCTGGGATCTCAGTCCCTTCTCTGGGATCCTGGGTTGTGAGCTCTGTCCTGGTCCACAATCGTGGGTCCGCCAGCTGCAGCTTGCGTACTCAGGGTCCACCGCTGCGTTCTTGTGTGCCCCGGAAGGCTTACACCCTGAGTTCGTGCCAAGTTTTCCATGACCCGCCAGGCTCGTCCTCTCGGCCCCTCCTACCAGTCTGGATGTATGGGTCTACTTCAACTTCTTGGCTGTCTGACTTCCATTCAGATAAATCCTCTGTCAGTTCTGGGTGTTATTCTAGCTCTAAATTGTTGTTGTTCTAATCTTGGTTGTGCGTGGAGGTATGGTGCATCCACCGATTCCTCCATCTTGCCGGAAGTCCACAATCTATTCCTAATAATTTATTTTTTTTTTGAAATTTACAAATATAAAAAAAATAAAGATAATACAGCACACACATAAATTCAAGTTATACCAAAAGGCATAAATGAACAGTGAAAGCTAATGTTATTCTATACTCTCCCAAACCCAAAGATAACCACTGTTGTGGTTGATTTTCTACTGTCTTTTCAGCGTGTATGCATTTTGCAGAAATGGGGTCATACTTATTCATACTGTCTTATTCCTTTTTTTATTAAAGAGCATTATTTCCCAATTTAACACATTGAGTATGCCCTTTTCCAGAAGTAACTCTTATTCTTTCAAACAGCCACATAATGTTCAATTCAACAGATACTTGATAATTTCTAAAGTCCCCTATCAATGAGCATTTAGCTTGCTTGCAGCTTTTACCACTGGAATTGTTTTATGATTTTATAAATATGTATATTCACAAGACAAATTGTAGCAGTGGTATTGATGGGTGGAACAGATGCTCACAATTACCATTGTGCTAGGTATTGTCAAATAAGATTCCACCAATTCTCCTATCTTAGATCTGAGAGTGTGTGCTTACCCTCAAAGCCACACAGTTGAAAAATAGGTGCATTTAGGGCAAAATTAAGACTTATATATCTATAATTACTTTGATATCTTTCTTAGCCTTAACAATTACCCCTGGTTCTTCTTCCCTTTATAATCTATGACTTCAGGCCTTAAGTGTTGCTTTATGCTAACATCTTCATTATTTTTAGGGCTCTTTTCTTATTTGATTAGTAATGAGGTCCTCCAACATGTTGGGCTTAGCTAATTTTTCTGTATGAGTGACTCAGAAGTGGTCTAGATTCATTTTCTTGTTCTCCCTGGATTTTACACAATCTGTTTCTCCTATTTTGTTGACTTGGACCCACTCCTGGGCTTATGCAGAGCTCCCTGGATTTAATCTGTACTATCTCCTGGATAGATCTGTACTATGGCCATTTTCATAATTTCTGACACAGCCAAGGGCTTTTTGTCAGCTAACTTCAACTTTTACCCAGCTAACTTCAATTTTTATTCAGCAAGCACTGATTGAAAACCTACTGGGTGCTAGATTCAGGATATCTGCCTTTTGGAGACCATGGCTCAACTGGGGAGACAGACATGCAGACAGATGGTTACACCCCTGTGGTGAATGCAGGACATCTGAGGTGTTTGCAGTCTTTTGGGACTAGAAGAGGGGAAGCACTTAACTGCTCACTTAGGCCAGGGAACCCTCTTGAAAGAGGTGATTACTAAACTGAGGCTTAAAAGATCAACATTTGCTTATATTGAATAACTCCACTTCAGTTATATTCCAAAGAAAATCTTGAACATGCACACAGTAAGACAAGAACAAGATGTTCATTATAGCATTGTTTGTGAGAGTAAAAACGTGGAAACAAACTAAATGTCCAAACAATAGAGAAATAAGTATGGTATAGTTAGGTAATAAAGTACTATTTAGCCCTTAAAATAAATAAACCAAATGTTTATATAAGTTTATAAATTTTAATATATTTATATCAACACAAATATATCTATATTAATATATTATTATTTATATGCAAATATATTTATATCAATCTATTAATATATTTAAAATAGATAAATATATCATATGTTTTAAATATATATTTTGATATAATGATATATATATATCATTATGGATAGATCTGAAAAACATCATGTCAAATGAAAAAAGCAAGCTGCAGAAAGGTGTATATAGTATATGTCACTGTAAAAACAGAAAATAATACCATGGATTTAGGGACATATGTGTGTAGAGAAAGAAGTTGTTGACCGCAAGAATAAACACCAGCCTTAGGACAGCGGTTATCTGGTTTGGGAGAAGCAGGAGGAAAATGAGATTGGGGAGGAGAAAAAGGGGCTTCTTCTCTAATGTTTCATTTCTTTAAAAATGGTGTAATCAGACATGGCAAAATGTTCACATCCATTAGATTCAAGTGGCAAGTACATTGGTGTTCACTTTATTATTCTTTCTATGTTTGAAGAATTTAATTAAAGAAGAATGAATAGGATTTCATTGTTGGGTAAACTGGGTCCCTGTGGGTGTGTCTGGGGAGGCAGTGTTTTACGGATATTTGCCATACTGGATTAAGTTGAGCAGCACCTTTATGAAAGGGAGAGAGGAAACATCTCTTTGGGGTGACTTCTAAAGGTTTTAAACTTTGCTTTAGGGACTCCTTGCAACCCCACAGAGTCTCTCCAGGACCCACTGCTAGAGGGGGAGGAAGGCATTCACCAGCTGGGGCTCAGGGCCTCCCACACTCTTCCTCAGCCATAGCAGACTCATTTACATTTACTGTATTTGTTTGCACAATCATGTAAAATAGTCTTTGAACAAAGGTTCTGAGCTGAAAAAAAAAAAAGGAGTTTGGAAACACCTGCCTTGGTAGTCCTTTGCCTGCTGGTTACTCTCATTTTTTTAGTTTGCAAAAATGGACTCTGTTTTTCCATGGGTAAGCTCACACTAAAGGGAATGGTCATCTCTCTATCCTCCCTTCTGATCTTTTTCTGGCTCTGCCCTCTCTGCATGTTCTTTGGTCTCTGAGGTCTCTTTTCACAAGTGTTCCAGTGATTTTCACTATTGTGAGTTTCCTTTGGTTTGTACCCTGGATTCATCTAGGTTTCCTTTATAGCAAACATGAAGATTTCCTGCAATCACCCTTTATTTTTTTAAGTGTAATAGTTTATTCTTAATGTATAAGTTGTTATTTTTTAAGCTTTATCAAGTTATAATTGGTATACCCAAAATTGCACACATGTAATGTATACATTTTGGTGAGTTAGATATATGCATACATTTGTGGTACTATCAGTACAACCAAAGTACTAAACACTTGAGTCACCTCTAAAAAGTTCCTTGTGTTTGTATGTATGTATGTGTTGGTAAGAACATTTAACATGAGCTACATCCTCTTAACATGTTTTAATGTGCACAATACCCTATTGTTAACTACAGATACTATGTTGTACAGCAGATCTCTGTGCTTCCACACCTTGCCATCCTCTGCTCCATCTGCTCTTTCTCTAGAGCTCTTCCTCCATCTATTCTGTCTGATCTGCAGACTGATCTCCTTGCCTCTGGCCCTTACCCTTTGTTATCTGTCAAATACACTCTTGCAAAGTAATTTTCCTCTGGCACCGTCTTAATCACATGATGGTGATCAAGTCTATTGACTTGATCTAAAAACTATTAACAATTTCTCATCTTCAAAATAAAATGTCTTTTAGATAATTACCTCTACTAGATAGGCTTGTCTACATAATTTCTCCTTCTACCCTTTATCCCTCAATTTATTCCCCTCTCAGCTCCCTTGCTGCTTCCTTTATCTAATACCCAATAATCTGGTCCACCCAACAGGCAGATTCTTGCATAGCATTGACAAAACCTTCTGAGTCTATTGAGGCTGCTCAACTGTACTCCAGTATATGTCACATAATACCCCTACATACAGAAGGTATTGAATTAGTAATTTAATTAAATTATCATTTGCAGTTGTCCATTGTACCATTGTGCACTGTTGTCCATGTAAATGCAGTCTATTGAGATCGTAATCTCTTTAGTGCAGGAATAGTGGCTGACTTGTTTCACAGAGCCATTTGCTTGTCAGGTTTTTAATAAATAGTCTCAAGTCATGGACGTAAGTGCTGTATGTGAAATTTGTAGACCAGCAAAGCTTTATGGCTCTCAGTAAATTCTGATAACAGCAAACAGGGGAAATTATGAATATAAAATCTCCTTGGCATAAGAACTATTTGTCCTCATCTCCAATTGATGAAACAAGTAAATCTGACTTGGGCTACTTCTGAAATTTACTAAGTTTTAAGAATTTCCCACTTATAATAACTTAGGTTACAAAGAATGCATTATGTATATTTTTATATATTGACCCTAACATGATACCTTCCTGCCTAAAATAAATTTCTCATTGACATGACTATTTTGACTAGCAAATTTAAGGAACACCAAAACTAACATGGATTTTAATAGATATGATGTTGAGAAAAATTTGAGGCTAATATGAAGTTCTTGGATGCCTTACTGGCCAAAAAGTTTGTCTACAGGCATATTATATCAGTCATACATGTATGAAACCCTCCCTTTCACCCTCATTCTCTAGGAAGACAAATAATCCAATTAAAAAATGAGCAAAAGACTTGAATAGACATGTCTACAAAGAAGACATGCAGGTGGCCAACAGACATATGAAACAATGCTCAGTGTCACTAATCATAAGAGAAATACAAATTAAAATCACAAAGAGATATCATCTCACACCTGTCAGAATGGCTACCATCAATAAATCAAAAAACAAGTGCTGGCAAGGATGTGGAGATAAGGGAACCCTCGTGCATGTTGGTGGGAATGCAGACTGATGCAGCCACTGTGGAAAACAGGATGGAGTTTCCTCAAAAAGTTAAAAATGGAACTGCTTTTTCACCCAGTGATCTCACTTCTGAGCATATATCTTAAGAATCCCAAAACACCAATTTGAGAGAACATATGTACCCTATGTTCATAGCAACGTTATTTACAATAGCCATGATCTGGAAGTAGCCCAAGTACCCATCAGCAAGCGAATGGAGACAAAAGCTGTGGTACATTTATACAATGGAGTATTCCATTGTATACAATGGAGTACAATGGAGTACAATGGAGTACACAGCTGTATAAGAGGAAATCTACTCCTTTTTAAATTGGGTTGTTTGTTTTTTTAATCTTATCTTATATTTTGAGAACTTTTAATATTTTCTGTACACAAGTTCTATATCAGCTATGAGACTTGCAAGTACCTTTTCCCAGTCTGTGGTTTATCTTCCATTCTTGTCACCATGTCTTTAGAAGAGCCAACATTACTGATTTTTAAGATGCTCAATTTATCAATCTTTTTTTTTTTAGGAATCATGCTTTTGCTGTTGTGTATAAGAAATCTTTGTCTAACACAGTGTTACAAAGATTTTCTCCTTTATTTTCTTCTGGAAGTTTTGTAGTTTTAGTTTTCACATTGATGTCTGAATCATTTTGAGTTAATTTTTATTTGTGGTGTAAGTAGAAATTGAAATGTATTTTTGCGCATGGGTATCCAAATGGTCCAGCACTATTTGTCAAAAAGACTCCATTGAATTACCTTTACACCTTTGTTCATAATCAATTGATCATATATAAAGAGTGGGGTAAAAGGGTTTACAATTGTGAGTAGGCAAAACACAGTGTTTATTCTTGTATTATTTTTTAATTACAGTATTATTTTCCATGTCAACACTGTAAACCTGCTTTTGCCCATCCTATATGTACAATAATAGATTCTCTATTCTATCCCATTGATCTGCATGTTTATTCTTCTACCAGAACCACACTCTCTGGATTACTGTGGCCTGATAATATGTCAGGTAGTATGAATTTTCCAATACGATTTTTAAAAAATTATTTAGTCCATTCTAGTTCCTTTGTCCTTCTATTTAAATTTTAGAATCAGCTTGTCAATTCTTATACAACCTCCTACTGGAGATATTACTGGACTTATGTTAAATCTTCAGATCAGTTTGAAGAGAATTAACATCTTAATGATATTAAAATTTTCAATCCACATAGTATAGCTTCCCATTTATTTGGTTTCTTTTTGTTTCTCTCATCAATGTTCAGTAGTTTTCGATGTACAAATCTGGCAAAAATTTTGTTAGGTTTATGATAGAATATTTTATGTTTTGTGTGTCATTTTAAATATTATGTTTCAAATTTCAATTTCCAGTGGCTCATTGCTATTATATAGAAATAGTTGATTTTTTCTAATTTTTTACCATTTTATTTTTGTTTTTTAAAAATATATTTTATTGATTATGCTAGTACAGTTGTCCCAGTTTTTCCCCTCTCACCTCCCTCTACCCATACCCCTCATTCACTTTGGCAACCTGCACCCCTCCCCTTAGTTCATGTCCAAGGGTCCTGCATATAAGTTCTTTGGCTACTCCATTTCACATACTGTTTTTAACATCCCCCTGTCTATTCTGTACCCAACAATTTGTACTTCTTAATCCCTGCATCTTTTCCCTCATTCTCCACCTTCTCCCTCCCAACTGATAACCGTCCAAATGATCTCCATGTTTGTGATTCTGTTTCTGTTATGCTTGTTTGCTTAGTTTGTTTTATAGATTCAATTGTTGATAGTTGTGAATTTATTATGATTTTAATGTTCACAGTTTTGATCTTCTTTTCTTAAATAAGTGCCTTTAACATTTTATATAATAATGACTTAGTGATGATAAACTCCTTTAGTTTTACCTTGCCTGGGAAGCACTTTATCTGTCCTTCATTCTAAATGATAGCTTTGCTGGATAAAGCAATCTAGGCTGTAGGTCCTTGATTTTCATCACTTTGAATACTTCTTGCCAGTCCCTTCTAGCCTGCAAAGTTTCCTTTGGGAAATCAGCTGACAGTTTATAGATACTCTTTTGTAGGTATCTCTGCTTTTCTCTTGTTGCCTTTAAGATTTTCTTTTTATCTTTAATTTTTGGCATTTGAATTATGATGTGTCTTGGTGTGGTTCTGTTTGGGTTCCATTTTGTTTGGGACTTTCTTTGCTTCCTGGATGTGTATGACAATTTCTTTAACCAAATTAGGGAAGTTATCTTTCATTATTTTTTCAAATAAGTTTTCAATTTCTTGCTCTTTCTCTTCTCCTCTGGCACTCTTATTATTAAAATGCTGGTATGTTTGAAGTTGTCCCAGAAGCTCCTTATCCTATCCCTGTTTATTTTTCAGATTTGTTTTTCTTTTTGCTGTTCTGATTGAATGTTCTTTTCTTCCTTATGTTCCAAATCATTTACTTGATTCCTGGCTTCATCCACTTCACTGTTGATTCCCTATAAATTTTTCTTTATTTTACTTAGTGTAACCTTCATTTCTTCCTGGGCCTTTTTTTCTGCTGTTGAAGTACCTAACGAGTTCCTTGAGCATCCTAATAATGAGTGCTTTGAACTCTGCATCTGATAGATTGCTTATCTCCATTTTTGTTTAGTTCTTTTTATGGAGTTTTGTTTTTTCTTTCATTTGGGCCATTTTTTGTTTGTCTCCTCATTTTGGCAGAGTCCCTGTGTTTGTTTGTATGTATTAGGTAGAGGTGCTTTGACTCCCTGTCTTATTAGCATGGATGATTGCAGAAAAGCACACCAGTAAGTTGGATGGGGCAGAGCCTTAGGTGATTGCCAGGGTGGGGCAACCTGTGTGAATCAGGTTGATGGAATCAGATATAGTTTCACTGTTGTGTGGCTCTGTGCTGGGGAGGGCTCAGAAAGGGGATTATGGCTGCTGCCTGGCCTCTGCTGTTTTGTCTGGGAGAAAGCTATGTCTCAGCACTTGCCACTGGTGCCCTTCCAACTGCTACCCTTGTACTGAAACCCAGAGGGAGTGAATCTAAAACCTAAGTTTGTTGCAGGCCTTTTAAGAGGAGAGGCCTGAGAATCCCACAGTTGCTTCCACTGCCCCAATGATTGGTTTTCACAGCCATAATATATGTGGACTTCTCTTCCTGGCACTGGAACACTGGCTGGGTGGTTTGGCATGGGGCTGGGATCCCTTGTTCCTGAGGTATCCCTCCCAATTTTTATTCACCACACATGGGTGTGGGACCACTAGTTCCATGCCTCTGTGTCTCCATCCCTCCTATTTATCTGGATTAATGTGATCTCTTTAATTCCTTGGTTGTCACACTTCCATATAATTCAATTTTCTGATTGTTCTGGGTGATAGTAGTTTTTTAGTTTAGTTGTAATTTTTGCTGTGTTTGTGCTAGGAAGCAAGCTGTGTTCACCTACACCTCCATCTTGACTGGAGGTCTCTGATTTTTGTATATTGATCTTGCCCTACTCAATTACTAGTTCTGGTTGCTTTTTTTTTTTTAAATAAACTTTTATGCTTTAACCTAGTGGCTCAGTTGGTTGGAGTGTTGTTCCACACACCAAAAG
The DNA here is from genome assembly GCF_004126475.2 of Phyllostomus discolor. NCBI lineage: Eukaryota > Metazoa > Chordata > Mammalia > Chiroptera > Phyllostomidae > Phyllostomus > Phyllostomus discolor. Next base: position 164,364,168 of record NC_040903.2, read on the forward strand.
GCTGTGAGTTCAATTTGTGGTCAGGTCACATAGCTAGGTTGTGGGTTTGATCCCCATTCAGGGAATGTATGGGGGCAACCGACTGATGTGTCTCTCGCTCCTTTCCTCTGTCTCTAAAATCAATAAACATATCTTAAGGTGAGGATTTAAAAAATAGGTTGCATTTTTAGAGCAGTTTGAGGTTCACAATAAAATTGAGAGGTATGTGCAGAGATTTTTCATGTAGCCCCTGTCTCCACATGCATAGCCACCCCCACTACCAACATCCCTCACCAGAGAAACATTTTTTGAATTGAAGAACCTACTTTGACACATCATTATCACCCAAAGTCTATAGTTTACATTATGGTTTACTCTTTGGAAAAATGTATAACGACATACACCCACCATACAGAATGGTTTCACTGTCTTAAAAATGCTCTGTGCTCTGACTATTCACCCCTTTCTCTCCACAATCTCTAATCTTTTTTACTGTTTCCATAGTTTTACCTTTTCCAGAATGTTCTATATTGGAGTCACATAGTATGAAGACTTTTCAGGTTGGCTTCTTTCACTTGGTAATATCCATTTAGGTTGCCTCCATGTCTTTTTATGGTGTGATAGCTCATTTCTCTTTAGTATAAAATAATATTCCATTGTCTGGATATACCACATATTATTTATCAATTTACCTACTGAAGGACATTTTGGTTTCTTCCAAGTTTTGGTCATTATGGTTTATAAATGTTATAATATTTATAAAATGTTATAAACATTCATATGAAAGTTTTGTGTAGGTACAAGTTTTTAACTACTTTGAGTAAAAGCAAGGAACACAGTTGCTGGATTGTATGGTAAGATTATGTTTAATTGTGTCAGAAACTGCCAAATTGTCTTCCGAAGTGGCTGTACCATTCTGTACCTCCACAAGAAATGAATAAAAGTTGCTGTTGCTCTATATGTCCATGAACATTTGGTGTTGTCTGTCTTCCAGAGTTTGCACATTCTAATGGATGTATATTGAAGCCTGGCAGCTTTTTTTTGAAGGTTCTTTGATATTTTTCTAAACAGACAATTACATAATTTATGACAATCATATCACTTATGAGGAGAGTTTTATTTTTTATACAATATGTGTATTTTAATTAAGTTTTACTATTTTACTGCAGTGACTAGAATCTCCAATATGATGGTGAATATGAGTGTAAAGAATTGAGAACCTTCATTTATTCTCAGTCTTAAGGAAAAATATTTAGTCATTCATCACTAAATAAAATGTTACTATAGGTTTTTTGTAGGTGCTTTTTTCAGGTTGTGGATATTCTCTTGTGTTCCTAGTTTTCTGAGTGTTTCTCTCTTTTTTTAAAATCAGAAATGTTATATTTTTGTCAAAGGGTTTTTTTGGCATAGGGTCATTGAGATTACCTTACGCTTTTCTTCTTTAATCTTTTGAGATGGTAAACCACATGAACTGATTTTCTTTTTTTTTTAGAGAGTAGTAAATAGTTTTATTTATCTATATATGTACTGATATGTTATTCATTTCAAATTTAACATTTTCTACTCTTTTCCAATTCATATTCATAGTAAATATTTATTTTATTTTATTTTAATTGTTGCTTGAGTACAGTTTTCTGCCTTTTACCCCCATCCCAGCCCACCCCCTCAGCTATCCCCACCTCCCTCCCATTTCCACCCCCCTTGTTTTTGTCCATGTGTCCTATATACTTGTTCCTGTAAACCCTTCCCCATTTCCCCTGAAATTCCCTCCCCTCTCCCCTCTGGTCACTATCAGCCTGTTCTCAATTTCAGTGTCTTTGGTTATATTTTGCTTGTTTGTTTGCTTTGTTGATTAGGTTTCTGTTAAAGGTGAGATCATATGGTATTTGTCTTTCACCGCCTGGCTTATTTTGGTCAGCATGAACTGATTTTCAAATGCTAAGTTAACCTCACATTTCTTGAGATAAATCCCATTTGGTCATGATGTATTTTTTCTGTTTATATATTAGTGGATTCAGTTTTATAGAATGTTGTTGAGGACTTTTATATCTATATTCAATGAGGAATATTAGTTAGTGGTTTAATTTGTGCTCAGTTCCCCATCTGTTCATGCATTCTTTCCACCATTTACAGTTGAGCCTTTAACATATTAATCAGAATTATTTTAAATTCTATGTCTGATAGTCCCAACATCTTGGTCATATCTGAATCTGGTACTGTTGGTTGTTTTTTTCTCTGGACAATGTATTGTTTTTCCCTTGCTTTATTATGTGTCTCATAACTTTTGGTTGAAATCTGGACATTTTGTGTAGGACAGCAGGGGCTGAAGTAAGTACATGTATGACCAAAATAGACATAACTTTTCTTTTTCTAGGTCTTGTGTGTGTGTCTGTGTGAACCTAGTCAAAGCAAAATTTACAATAGCTAAGTGCTGGCAGCAACCTAAATGCCCATCCGTAAATGAGTGGATCAAAAAAACTTGGTATAATTACACAATGGAATACTATGCAGCAGAAAGAAAGAAGGAGCTTCTACCCTTTGTGACAGCATGGGTGGAACTGGAGAGTATTACGCTAAGTGAAATAAGCCAGGCAGCGAAAGACAAATATCATATGATCTCACCTATAAGTGTAACCTAATCAACAAAACAAACAAGCAAGCAATATATAACCAGAGACACTGTAATAAAGAATAAACTGACAGTAACAAGGGGAGGGGAGAGGGGAAAATGGGGGAAAGAAGGGGAAGGGTCATCAAGGAACATGTATAAAGGACCCATGAACAAAGCCAAAGGTGGGTAGGATTGAGGGTGGGAGGTGTGAGTGGGTGGGGTTGGGGAGAGTGATGGGGGGAAAATGGAGACAACTGTGCCTTTCCTGTGATGGCAACTACTCCCCATTTTCAGGCCTGTACCATTGATGGTGGTTTTCTTTGGTTTCTCTCTCTACCCCCAGTCTTTTTTGTGAGCACTCAGTGAGGTCTATGAACGGATATGGATTTCTCTGTGTCTGTGGCTTCCAGAGGTTCTATGATATCATGCCAGCCCACTCTTAGACTTTAGAAATTGATTAAAAATGTTAGCTGAATTTTCCTTACTTGCTTGTATGGTGACCATTGTCAGTTCCACATAAACCAATGTTTGTGTCCTGTTCTTTTGAGAGATATTTGTCTTTCCTTAGATTTCAGGCTACTTATTTTCTCTGCATCCTCAGATTTTGTGTGGATTCAAATATTTATGGTTTTGAATATTATCTGGTTTTCCCCTCATTGTAAATGTGGGGACTATGTTCTTCCAAGCTTTCTATATCTTAAGTGGAAGCTGGAATTTAGCATGTATTATTGAGAAAGTCCAAACCTTCTCCTATATGGCTCATATCTAATGCCAGTTACTTACATTTATTATAATATTATTTTAAAACACTTTGTGGCTACCTGTTAAAAAGGCCAAAAATTCAACCCATATGGATTAAGAGAAAATCTATTTCTATTATGGCATTAGATAATAGATTTTAACCCAAGAGCCATTTCCATTGGACTGGTAGTAATTGCCTGAAATTTCATGTTGAAAGGATTGTGAGACAAATTTTAATTTTGTCTCTAATTGGTGATGTCTCCCATAAGCACAGAATGACCAGCAGGGAGTTCTGATGGTATATATCTACTTTCCTTGATTACTACCTAAGGAAATGGGAAGAGTGGGGATGAAGAGAATGAGAAGTTTGTCTAGAGAAGCAATAGATGTAGTTCTCAGGTAACAGAACTTCCAGTTTAGTTGGAGAGGAATGATGTGAGCTGGTGAAACAATTGCAGACAGTACACTACATATTTAAACTTTTCGGGTTGTAGAAGGTGAAAGGTTTTGGGAAAGGGAGTGGTCTTTGTGGGCTTCAGTATCTTGGAAGGCATGTTCATTCAGGAAGAGGACCATGGCCAATTTTGAGACTGTTGAGCCCTGGGTGATGTAGCATCTCATAAGCAGAAATGTTCTGTGCAGAGGGAAAGACCAGAGAGAGAGGTTGAGAAAATATCATCATTGTCATCATCATCATCATCATTATCAAACTGATAATTAGAAGGAACGAGAAGAGGTGAGCTGACAGAGGGAGCAAGTATACATTGAGAAGAATGAAGAAATGAGGACAGACTTGGGGTTGGGGCAGAGTGGAGATAGCTATCCTTAGCAGGAGGAAAAGGAGTTGCTGATGAAGGAGACAGCACTGTGATGGCTGCACAACAGGTGATATTTCAGACTCTTTTTCATACTTCAAGGCGCAGGACAATCCCTCCTGTGTGGCTTTTCTCAACTTCTTTGGGCAGACTTAGTTGTTCTCCCATTGGTTCTCTTTTTTTAAATTATTTTTATTTTAATCATTGTTAAGTACAGTTTTCTCCCTTTTATTCCCAATCCAGCCCTCCCATTGGTTCTCTAAGCCCTTGGTTCATGCTCTTGGTGTAGCACCTATTGCATTACATTATAGTTAATGGTATGTACATGTGTGTTTGTATGTATGTGTGGGTGTTGTCCTTTTATTTTGTAAATGACTTAAAGCCTCGGGCTGTATCTTATTCACTGGCTTTTACCATTGTCTCACATGGACTTTTGTACACCATCTATGCTTGAGTAATGCTTGTAGAGTTGAATTTAAAAGTGACATATCTGGCAAGGGACCAAGAGAAAAAGACTTTGATTTGACAGAAATAAGTAAATAGTGACTTTCAAGGGAGCAATTTCAGGACAGTGATAGAGACTATTCTGAAGTTCTGGTTCAAGGGTTTTAGAGATCACAGAGTTGTGGTCACTGCTTTAAATCATCTCACTGCAATCTTTCTACTTAAGCACAAAAATATTTACATCTGTTTGGGAAGTGCAGCAATTAAAAATACTAATGGGTTTCAAATTTCTCTTAAGAAAATCTTAGAAATAGAGAACATAAAGTTTTTGATATATTATGAGCAATTAAGTAAAGATATTTGCAAATGAACATTAATGAACCATTGTGGAAGAAGGGAACGTGGAAGGGAATGTGCTGGTTAGAATAAAGTGAGATATGGGTACAAAGATCTGTCATCTACAGGTAAGCTAAACCCAAGAATTTTCTCTACTTTTTGGTGGTTTAACCTGAGATAATACTGTGGTCAGAGGAAACAGAGACCAGCTCTTTGGAACTCTTTCAGTTTCTCCACACACACAACAGTCACCAGAGAAAGTAGTTATTCTGTGAATGCTAATTCTTCCACAGTTTCCTGGGCTCTACCCACTGAACCTACTCAGGAATGCACTATAGTGATTCTCCTCTTCTGTGCCACCAATTTCTCCATCCCCTTTAGCTGTTTTCTTGCAAATTCAGACATGTTCAAATTTCTCCCACCTTTAAAATAAAAGCTGTATCATCTTGGAACTTTTGTTCTTTCCCATGTCCTCTCTCTCCTCAGCTCCCTTTCCAGTCAGTGGAAGCAGTACTCTACGCTGAATGTCTTCACTTCTCGAGTAATCACTTATCACTGAGAAGCAGTGAGATCCCATACAAGGTCTGTCTGGAAAAAGTCCAGCCATTGTTAATATGAGAGTGGTTTGCAGACATCAATGTAACCCGGCAGCCAAGGAGAGTAGGCAGGAATGCACATGCATCAGCAATGACAACTTCACTGTACTAGTAGTGGGGGTGGTAGACGGTGTTGAGTGAGCAGGTGTACTGTGTGGTCATTGCATTCAAAATTACTGAACAGGTAGAACAATAAATCTGCACCAAATTTTTCATTGCGCTTGAACATTTCTCAGTGGAATCTATTTGGATGATTCAGAAGTCCACAGCTATGGGCAAGTGGCGGTTGGCAGCTTCATTAGGAAAATGTGCCTGCTCATGTATCACATCTGGTGCAGAATTTTTGGTGAAACAGCAAATCATCCAGGTGACTCAGCTTCCTTATAGCCCAGATTTGATGGCCTGTGACTTCTGGCTTTTCCCCAAACTAAAATCACCTTTGAAAGAGAAGAGATTTCAGACCTTCAATGAGAATCAGGAAAATATGACAATGCAGCTAAGGGCAATTCCCACAAACGATCTTGCAGAGTGTTTTGAACAATGGAAGAAATACTGGGAGAACTGTGTAAGGTTCCAAGATGCCTACTTTGAAGGGGGCTGAGGCGTCATTGTCCTATGTACAATGTTTCTTGTATTTTATAACTTCTTCAATAAATGGCTCTATTTATCATACTATATGGGTGGATACTTTCTGGACATACCTCATGTATTTGTGATATTTGCTTGAGTGAAATCAAGTTACTGGACTAAATAACCTTGGGAATGTTCAGACCTCATCCTTAAGTATTGCTAATATGCTTAGGAAGTTCAATGAGATGTTTGGATATAAAATGTCTTTTAAGAACAAACCTCAACTTAGGTAGCAACAACTGGTTGTAATATCTAAAATATGGGATTTCTAAAAAATCAAAACCTGTCTGTTAGTCTAATTTTATAGTTAGAATACTGTGCCCAAATTAGACATTCAGAAGAAACTGACACCTAATACAACTGGAAATAATTATGCTGTAGGCATAATGTGGTTTAATAAAAGTATTGGTTGTTTAAAAAGACAATTGCAATTATAAAATTAAATTAAAGAATTTGAAAAGTGAAAACTCTTATAAGTTAAGTAGTGTGATGGTAGAAGCATTCACCAGGAAATAAACAGGATTTACATTTAGCTAAGTGATCGAGTGAAGCTAAATGGAAAAGTGAAAGCTATTTGCTTGGAGTGTTTTCCAACAACAGGGTATGCTCTTTGGGCTTTGAAGAAGCATCATTGTGTATTTTTCAGAATCAGAAGTGCTGCTGCCAAGACTAAGATCTCAGGAGAGGGCTCCCCAGCCAGGATATTAGAACCATGAGTAGATCTTGGAGCTCAAAATAGTAGGGCTCCAAATCTGTGGTTTTCATTATATCACATCTTTGAGATTTGCTGGGATTTTCTTCAGGGAGCAAGATTTACCTTCCACTCTTCCATATCTGTCAGGAATTTTACCTACAATAACTTCTTTTCTTCTTGCCAAAGTGGCTCAGGAAAAAGCAACCTGTTGACTTGTGTTGCTAAAATGGTTCCTGAGCTGTAAGAAACTATTGTGGTCAGCTGCACAGGTTGCACATTAAACATCTCCAAGAAGGTTGAGCAACTGCATGGTCTGACTACATAGACCATGACAGTTATGGTAGCCCTGCAGTTATGCAACATGGTGGCCTTGCAAGAAATAAGAGGGAGATTCAAGTGGAGGATAAGCTTCTTAGGAATAGGCTGCTGAATGTAACTTGCAAAACAAGATTCAGCTTGTAAGCTTTTAATATACATGTCGAGACGTTTCAAGGACCCACAGTCAACTTGATGTAGGTGTTCCTTATTAACTCAAATAAGGAGAACCTTATAGGAAATTATCCTCATAGGCTGACCTTAAATGGATTCCAGGTGTCATGGTCTTGATCACTTGTTTAGTGGTCATGTGCTATGTACCAAATACTGTATTAGGAACTCAGATTTCTCACTGAGGTGATGATACTGTACCAAACCTGTAACAAGTTTGATTGCTTCATGGATTTGAAAAATTGTAGTAGAATGACCAGAAAAATATAATAAGTGTATTGAAATTTAAGAATTGAGTGTGAAAAAGTTCAATCTCTCTCTCTCTTTCTATATATATTGTATAAAGATATACATAACAATTTTTTTTGCTGCATAAAACTTTGTTTTCATTTGTTCCAATGCATGGGAGAAGGCTCCCAGGTAGTTAAAAAGATGCCTCGTGGTTTTAGGGAGGGGCTCATACAAAAGCCAGACACCAGGGGAATGCAGAGGGGTCCCTCAAAAGAGTCTGGGCTCCAAAGGCTCCTAGTCATGCTTGAGGGTGAGCCTTTTGAAAAGATACTCACCCAGCCCAGCCTGGGGGCCAGCCAGCCTGTGGAGGTTAGTCAGGTGGTCACCATCTTCTTGATCAGTTTCACCTCCTCATATAGGAAGTGGTTCTCCAGGAAGTCATAAAGCTGAGGGTCTGTGTGGGCAGAACCCAGGGCATGCAGACCCATAGGGCCTGGTTCAGGTTCTTCTCCAGGACCATGGCAGCTTCCGTGGCTACTGAGTGTCAGCCTACTCTTCCTGGGAAGTCTTCATTATGTCCTGGAAGAGCATGTGACAACCATGCTGGTTTTGCAGGTTTAAGAGACACCTGGTGCCTTCTCACTGCTTTTAGGTCAACTCACAGAAGAAGTGGCTCACATCCTCCAGAACCACATTGTCCTGGTTGAAATAGAAGTTCAGAGAGAGGTAGGTGTAGGAAACCCCCAAATGCAGGTTTACCAGGTGGTTGACAACAGCCTCTACCTTGGTGGAATAATTCTCATGAATTTGGGAGCTCATGGTTGTTTGTCAATAAGGAATTAAGGTTTAAAAAAATGGTGTTGGCTATTCTGGGAGGCTGTGGATGACTGAGGAGGTTCTGAAGGTGGTGACTAGAAAAGAGAGTGGAGGGTGGTCGGAGGGTGGAAGAAGGGGCATTGCTGGGTTTGTTCTGTCCAAGCACAGCTGAAGCAAGAGACAGATTAGGGGACTGCTGAGGGCACTGAGGGTAATTAGTTTCTTAAGGAGCCCAATTTCTATTTATCTTTTCAACAAGTGCTAAAGAAGAAATTTAGCTGCAGTGTAATGCTTTCTGTTTTCAAAAGATGCCAAGTTGCTAAGTGAAGTAAAGTGGGTTTCTGTCCCTCTGAATACAGAGGGATGGCTTTGTGACCTCTGGAAGTCACTTTGGTTAAGCTCCATGGTTTAATGATTCTTTGGCTCAGGACCAAACTTACATAATGTTCAGACCATAAGCCTCCAGCATCAGTTTTAAATTTAGCCCAGACTTTTGGAGTAATTATCCTCTCTTCCTCGAATCCTTGCACCATCTTTCTACCTGAGCTACAAGCCATAAGTCCATGAAGCCAACAGGGACATGACATAGTATTAAAAAAATTAAGACCACCAAATTATTGTGGTGTGCTAAATGATTTGTACATTGGGCAGTTACTTTTAGTTGCGAGGAAGTGCACTTCTAAACAACTTACTTTTTGAAGTATTTTTTTCCCTTCGATAGTTCTTTAGTCTAGACTTTGAACCTGGAGAAAAATAAGTTTTCTTCCTGACTCCACTAGCTGTGTGATAACTGATAATAATTATAATAATAGGTAACATTTTAAGAGAGCTTACTATGTGTCAGGCACTGGGTGGGTGTTTCATATATTATTTAATTTATTCCTCACAACAGCTTTATGAGGTGGGCACTTCTATTATTCCCATTTTATAGACAAGAAAAAGGAGGCCAAGAGCTTACACATACTTCTTATGCTACACTGTCCCCTGGTTAGAATACCCTTGCCTCAGTACTCCTGGGTAAGAAACAGCCTAAATCTGAATAGCAGAACTGAGTTAAGAACTCAGAATTTGGAGCCAGATTGCCTGGAATGAAATCTTGTCTTAGTCCCTCAGTAGCTGGGAAAGTTACTTAAACTTTTTGTGCCTCAGTTTCCTTATCTGTAAAATGGGGGTGATAGGAATAGTAATTTTACATCTTCAGGTAATAAAGGTATTTTGACTGACAGGACAGTTGTGAAGTGTGGAGAACCTAGTATATGGGGCATGTTCAATAAATGATAGCTACAGTTAAAGTCACACACCATAAGACTGAAGAAGACAGCTTCTGGGATTAGCTACTAGAAATTCCAGTTGAACTGGGAAATTTATTTATACTAAACCATGGATGATTGATAGGGAATCAGTTTTTGAGTTGATGTGAACTGAGAGTGTGTTGTACATCTGAAGTGGGGATGAAAGAGCGGGTAAATATCTTGCCTGTTTTTTTGTGTTGCTGTCCCTGCTGTCCAGGGCACCATTTGCCAGTAATTTTCACCTGAGTCTGCTTCCATAGACCCTTTGCTACTAGAGGATGAGGCTTACAAAAAGTGGCCAGGAAAAGGTGTGAGGGGGGCACTGGCATAGCCAAGCCTGAACAGCTGCTTTCCAGAGCAGTGTGTGAGGCTCATGAGGGTAGGGGGCCCAGGTGAGGGTTACTCTCTGTATGTTCGCTAATGGATTCATGTTTCTGGTTTGATAAAGATAGGACCTAAATGACAGTGTATCTTACTGTTTATGACTGGATTTTTTTTTTTGCCAAAGTTTGGAAGGAAACCAGAATACATGGTATCCAGGCCAGAAAAGGCCTATGGGCTTCATGGAGCACATTTCCCTCTCTAAAGAGACTCTGGGCTGCCACTCTTTATTGTCAGCATCCTTTTCTGAGATTCTCCTCTCCTTCCCCCTCATCAGGCATTAGAAGACCCTCTGCTTAGTTCTTTGGCTACTTTCTTGGAAATGAAAAAGATATAAATGTCACCTTTCATGTCCCTGGAGGTGGGACAGAGGGCAAGGAGAACAGAGTCTGAAGGTAAAAAAGACACTATTCACAGGTTTCAGGATATTTCTTAAGGATGGCTTAGAGCCTTCCTTTTGTGCATTGGTGGGAAATCTTATGGTCCTTTAGAGGTGGCCGATCTAGTGTAGGATGTAGAGCTGGGCTTCTCAACCTCGGCACTCTTGCCATTTTGGACAGGATGATGCTTCATTGTTGGGGAGGGGGATCTCTCATACATGTGGGAGACTTAGCAGCACCTCTGGCTCCTACCCAGTAGATGCCAGTAACACCTCTCATGGTTGTGACAACTAAAAATGTCTTCAGACCTTACCAAACAGTATAGAGGGAGCAAGAGTCCTTGATTACTCCTCTGAGGTTACAGTGGTAACCTCACTGAAATGGGCTGACTGCTTCTGTCTGAATCTGAGAACTCACTCCAAAATTTCATTCATTCAATAATATTTATACATATATTCTGCTTTCTGTACATAGAAGTTGGTCTCAGTCTAAGCATTTGTATATGCAAGCATTTGTGTGTGTGTGTGCGTAAAATTCATGGCAATTTCTGGTAAGTATCTCACATTCTAAGGGGTAACATTGGAGCCCAATTAGTGCTGTCCTACTCACCCAGGAGGGCTTTGGATAAAATGTGGAAACATTTCTGATGGAAACTTGTAATCAAAAGAACAACCCACACATAGGTGTTGCCCACTCAAATCAGGGGATGCATCATGACTACATTCTCTTCAGTGCTGGGCATCACATGGACAGGGCTGCTGCTGAGTGTAAACACTTCCACTGAATGCTGATTATGGCATCTTTGCAAAGAAAACAGGATCTTGGTCTTTCTGTAAGTTACAAGTTTCCCTACCTTTGCTCCCAAAGCATCTATAAATAGTCTTTAAACAGCCAGAGAGCCTGCCTTCCCATCCTTGGAGTAAAAACTGGGATATAGTGGTTCCCTCTGACTGGCTGATGATTGCAGTGGTCCAGGATGAGTGGCATGGCCAGGAAGTAGGGTTGCCAATTAGGATTGAGTCTGTCGGTATAAGCTGGAGTTTTGCTTGTGGCATGTACTCCCTGTTGTGGAGGACCAGACATGACCTGAGAAATATCAGTCAAGGGGGCTGCTGTCCAAATTGGATCTAGGTAGAATGCAATTCCAGGGAGGGGGGGTGGCATCTAGATGTAGAGGGAGTTGGAAGGTAAGTACAAAACTGCTCAGGATAAGCCTGGAGTTGCAAGATCAAACAGTGCATTCTATTTTGGGCCTGGGGGCTGGGACAGCTTGACAATATTATTCCAATGTTGGAGCCAGGAAAACTGAGCTTGGGAAAGAGACAGGAAAGATGGAGGAGCAAGAAACTCCTGGATGGTTTTAGTTAACTGGGACAGAAGCCCAAACAAAATGCCTTCCTTTTGGGTGTTAGGTGTGATGGCTGGTCTACTGGCCCAGAAATGGGACAGAGAGACTGAAATAGAAACAGAAGGTAGAAGAGATTTTGTGCTATGATGTTTTGATGGCAATATTTATATTCATTCCATCAGTCATTCATTCAACAACCATTGGGTGTCTACTGTATGTGAAGCACAGAGCCAGGAGCCTACATGGAAGTAAAGGCCTAGGCTGAGCAGCTGGAAGTCTGGAGCAGAAGGTGTGGCATGTACACAAATCATGACCATAGGAAATAGAAAGCATTAGGAGAAGGGGAAAAAAGATTGAAGAAACATGTAAGTGACTCACAATAGGATTAATGATTATTTAAAATACTACTGCCCATGAAAAGCCCAGGAAGATGGACACAGTGGGTGAAGGTAGCTTGGTTAAGCTTACTGAAGCTCAGGTCTCATTCTTATTTCATTTCTTATACTAGATGGAAGTTCATGGTTCATCCTGATTTCTCATGGCTTTGGTTGTTGGTTGGGACTCACCAGAAGGCACTGGCTATCAATAGCTACTGATGTTTGTGCTCCTTTCTTAAAGGTTATGTTCTTCTCAGTGGATGCTTCTACCACAGGTATGCCATTCAGGGAAGCCCCTAAAATGTAGAACTTGTGGACAGGCTGGGGTTTTACACAAAGACTGACTTGGATGTGTTTGAAATTTCTGTCCTGCCTGCCCAGTGACACACGCTTTCTTCACAAACTGCCGAAGAATTGGATTAAACCCTTTCTCTTGGCCCTCGTTCTTAAGAGCGTTTGTCTAGACTTCTCCTGCAATCTCACCACAAAATAACAAAAATATTGACAAAAATAATGGAAAAGATGGCAATTACCCTGCTTCTAACCCCTCCCCACCTTAGGTTGTCACCACAGCAGATAAAACCTATTTTATGGGAGACCAACCTGCTACCACAATTCCTAAAGTAAAGTGTACTTGCACAGAAAAATAAAGGCAACTTTTTATTTGTCACCCCGCCGAAAAGAAATATGAGTGCTGTCCCCTTGCTTCATATTAGCCTTCCTTTTCCCCCCACACATTTTCATCCCGTGGTGCCTGATCATTTCACAAGAAGGAGGATTTCTGCTTTTGACCTTACCCCTTGCTGCTGTAACATTCCAATTTTCAAATGGTCAGTTACCATTTGCCATATTTTCAGGGGAGGGGCCCTGTTCCAAAGCTTAGGCATACAAGACTGGCCTGGTTTTTTGAAAAGCTTGCCCGGTTTCCCCTGTGACAGTGGCTCCTCGGGAAAGCTATTCTTTCATGCAGCAGCCGCGCCGGCATTGATCAGTGGGAAAGTTCAAGGCTGCAACTCATCAAGCACGGCTTCAATACCAGATTCCAGACAAGGTCTGCAATAAATAAGCGCAGTAACAAAGAATCATATTTCCTTCTCACACAGAAAACCAGCACTGACATTGTTCTAAATTTCAGGGTTCAGGCATGGCGTCTTCTACCTGCATCGCAAGTTGACAGCAGGATGGCCTTCCTCTCTGAGGAAACGCATCAGCATGCACTGCATTTTAGCCTTCCTTTCCTTAATGTAATTTCCAATGTCGCAGGCTGATTGGGGACTTTTCACCTTGTACACTGATTACTGTTCGGGTTGCTCAAATAGAACTGGCATTGTTTAAAAAAATGTGTTTAGATTTTCTCACATTTGTTTTAATGGACTCATTTCCCTTTCCTTCTAACCTCTCTATCCCTAATAATAATGCCATGATTTCCATGTAAACACACAAAAAGAAGATTCTTTTGCTCTAAGTAGATAGGAAAATTTTTTTTCTTTAAATGGCAGTGTGATAAAAATATATATATATATACTCTATGAGTCCCTCACGGATTATTGCTATTGATTTCTTTCCCTGAAACGTGGAAATGTTACCAGATGGGGTGTTAGGAATAGGTGTGTGGGTGCAAATGAAGTTTATTGCTTGTTGACTAAAAATCAGTGAAAACCCTCACCATTTGTGTGCTTACGTTGCATGTAGAGGTGAATTTTAATCTCCATCTAGTCCTCAGAGAGCTTCATGTGATGCAATAAGCAGTATTTTTAAGATAAATTTGCAGTTGAAGGAAATAAGCTTATGGCAGACTCAAGATACATAAAGATTTCAAACATTTGTTCTCTCTGGCTTCTTAAACACTCTTGCTGTTTTAAGTGAGTGCCATCAGTGAAATTTACTTATCACAATTAGATTTCTATTGTGTCTGTTTTCATCTCCACACCCTCCACAGGCTGTTCCTTTGAGCTTCCTCTGAGTCTCCTGTTCAGAAAGTGTGAATCGAGTTGCTGCCGATTTCTGGGAGCTGGTGCCTGTGTGTAGTAAGCAGCCACTGAGCCCAGCCCTCAGGGACGTACCCATTAGGGAAAAAAAAGGCTGACCTTCTGTCACTTTCCTTCTCCTCCCTTTTAATGATTCCTTTTCTATCCTTTTGAGAAGATCTTTCCAGCCCTTTGACCCCTGTTAGAAGAGGAAGGTTTAAACAGCTAAAAGTATCCTCAATCTCAAGGCTTGCCAAGGAAAGCTCAAGAGGCCTTTTAGGAAATGCCAAAAGACAAGAACCTCAGTTTTCAGTGCATTTAGAAGGCAGATCCCACCCCAGCACCATTTCCATCCTCATTTATTTTAGAGAAGTAATCAGTTTGTGTGGGAGGAGGCCCCTGCCTCTCATTCTCACTTGTCAGTGCCACCGGAATCGACACATTCGGAGAGCAGCTGACTTTTAATGATAGCCCCCGGACTGTGTGAGATCTATTGTGTAATTTGAAAAAAACAGCAAGGAAAATGTGTGTCTGAGGTGGGTCTCTAAGTTGCCGCATTGTGGGCTCCAGGTCTGGCTTTAATTTTCATGGAAAAACAACCACTGCTGGGTAGGTTGCTGCCTCATCCAAAAAGGTGAGATAAAGTGATTTCTAAAATGAGGACAGTTGACAATTGTGGGTCTCCAGCACTTGCTTGTGCTTGCTGATGTGACTGATTCATGCAATTAAAAAAGCAGCTGGCACTGATAGTAGGATGTTCTCAAGTAGTAGGCATTGTCACATATAATATGATACATGTATATTCAAAAATTTAATTCACACTACAACTCTGAAGTTAGAACCTAGGAAACTGAGGGAAAGGAAGATAAGTGCAGTCTTACTTTGATAAGAAACTTTGTATTAGAATTCACCTCTGCCACTTGGTATCTCTTTGACTTGCAAAAATCACTTAACCTTTCTGAGCTTAAATGTTCTCTAAGTGAGCTTAAAAAGAGGCCTGTTAATTCCATCCCCAATGTTATTGTGAGAATTAAATGGGATGCAATAAAGCACAGGTGGTGGCAAACCCAAGGCCCTCGGACTGAATCTGGACCTCCACCCTGTTTCTACCCTGTGGCAATGCTGAGGTCCTTGTCCCTAGCTAAGGAGTAGTTACATTTATACAGTCCTAAAATTACATTTGGCCCTTTGAAGGCAACCACGAGGCTGATGTGGTCCCCAGTGAAAGTGAGTTTGACACCCCTGCGAACGGAGCTTGGGACCAAGGATCCCCACCTCCTTTCCACTCTCTCTCATCTTACCCCTGACTCTTCTCCAGGTGCCCACCATTCAAAAGTACTGATGGAGAAAAGGGATGGCTTACTTTCCCCCTCCTAGGAGAAGCAATAGATAATCTTTTATCTGTGTCACAGAAATGAATCCAAACCCAGTTGCATCAGTCAATTACAGATGAGTGGGGAGTGGCTAAAAGGATTAGATATTTGACCCCATATTATAAGGTAACTTGCTGCCATCTCTACTGTAGAAAAGGGGGGAAGAAAAGTAGGATTTAAAGGTTCATGTTTTTACTTAGATTAATCAACTGACCCTTCTCCTGTTCTCTTTATCTTCAATAAGCACATACATGCTTATGTCATGCATCTCCACACAGGGTACACCCATATGTTTTCTGCAGTCATACTATATATAGAAGTAATAACATCTAAAGAGCTTAAAATATTTTTTCTTGATTATAACCATAATGCATGTTTATTATATAGATTGAAAATATAAAGAAGATATTAATTTCCTCCCCCAGCACACAGAGATAACCATTACACACAGTATATTTTGGTGACTCAAAGTTTCATCTGTGTACACGCACACACATCTAACCTATAGTCTACTTTGTCACTTAGTACTGTATTCGAGCGTTTCTGTTTGTCATTAATGTATGACATTAATTACTTATTGATGCATAATGAACTACCCCAGAACCTAATGGCATAAAACACCAGAATACTTTTATCCTATTGTTTATAGTTGTGGGAGTTGACTAGGGTTGGCCAAGTCATTCTTGCTCAGGGTCTCTTATGCAACTGTCCTCTGGTGGTGGTGGGTTGGGCTAATTATCTGTCTGAGCTTTGCTTACTCACTATCTGGTGTGTGGCCTGGAAAGATTCAAACAGCTGGAGGCTGGAACAGCTGGGTTTCTTGGATATTTCTTTTAGTCTCTAGTGTTGTCTCTCTGGCATGGTGGCTTCAGGGTAGCCAGCTCCTTACATGGCAACTCAAGTCTCCACAAGTGTGTATCCATGGAGAAAGGCCAGGCTTCAGCCAACTTACCTTTGTGATCTAGTCTTAGAAGTCACAGCCTTCCTTGTGGCAGCCTTCCTTCTGCCACATGCTAGTGACCAAGGCATCACCACAGCCCACGATAGCTCTCTTCTTTACACAAATCTGTTGAATGATTTGTGTTTCCTATTACCTATGTGACAAATTCAAAACAACACACATTTATTTTCTTTACAGTTTTGGAGGTCAGAAGTCTGAAACGGGTTTCACTGGGCCAAAATCAAGGGGTCAGCAGGACTGTCCTCCTAAGAAAGCTCTTGGGGAGAGTCCATTTCCTTGCCTTTTCCATCTTCGGGAGGCTGCTTTCATTCCTTGGTTTATGGCCTCTTTCTTCATCTTTAAGGACAACAGCCCAGCTTCTTTAAATCTCTCTGACTACGGCACTCTGCTCTCATCTTTACACTTTCTACTTCTGACTCTGACCCTTCTGCCTCCCTCTTATAAGGACCCTTGTGATTATACTGGGCTCAGCTCTATAATCCAGAATAATCTCCCCATCTCAAGATCCCAGCCTAATCACATCTGCAAAGTTCCTTTTACCATGGAAGGTAACATGTTCACAAGTACCAGGGATTAGGACATGAACACCTTTGGGGGACCATTATTCAGCCCACCATGCAAGGCTCTGGAAGAGCACATGGGACCAGAAACAGCGTTGCAGTTATTTCTGGGTAGTGCAATCTGCCACAACTAAACAATTTCAGTGGTTGCATAGTATTTTCTGTGACTGTCACCATTTGCTTAGCCTTTCTTTATTGTTAAGTGTTTGGGGTGTTTCCAATATAGAAAACACTATAGAGAACAAATATCACTATAAATAAATATTTGTGTAAATCTCTGATTATTTCCTTAGGATAAATGACTAAGGATGAAATTATTATATGTAAAAAATAAGAATGTGTATAAATTGCCAAATTGCGTTCTAGAGAGGTGACACCAATTTCCCAGCAATATTTTATAAATATGTTTATTTTTCTGCATCTTCATACACATTGATTATAATGATTTCAAAAAACTTTGAAAATTTAATAGGCAGAAAAAAATATCTTTCCTTTACGTGTACTTCCTTGATTATTGATGAGGTTACAGCTTTTTGCATATGTTTATTCATGATCTTTTATTTTCTTTTTTGGTCATTGGCTGTTCATAATTTCACTTATTTTTTTTCTACAAGGTGCTCCTCTTTTTCTTATTGTTTTTGCAAGAACTCTTTATATATAAGAAATGTTGAACCTTTTTCATCATTGATACAAATAATAGTTATAGTTATATAGTTTATAAAATAAAATATAATTTCCTGGGCTGGAATGGGAGTAAAAGGGTGAAAACTGTACTTGAACAATGATTAAAATAAAATTAAAAAAAATAGTAAAATAAATAATAATTTCCTTTGTCCTCCTTCCCTCCCACTTTCCTTCCTTCCTTCTTGATTAAATATTCTTTCTATTATATAGATTAGATAAGTATCCATACTCATCCATATTTTTCCTATTGCTTTATTATTTAATTTTATACTTCTGGCTGTTTAAGTATATTTACATATCTATGTAAATTGTATTTTATCTTAACAGTTTAAAGGAATGCATGGGGAAAGAGAGGAGTATAAGCAGTTGATTTTTATTTTATTAAAAATAAATTTCTAGCCTATTTACTGTGCATCTGATCCAGTCAACTCCTAATTATCTATGGTAAAAAGGAGCTTGGAAAGACAAGGATAAAATACACATCTATTGATAATCCCCCAACCACATTTCAGGACATGTCTATGCTCAGAAACATTCTAATGGCATTACATTTTGAGAGTAGAGCACTTTAGGTGTCTCTCCATGGTCATGTCACAGAGATCATTGATCCTACTATTTATTTGGGTGACCTTGTTTCCATGACAGAAAAAAAATCCTCTCCTATGTCATGCAAATGAGCTGCTTTTCACTGGAGGAACTATGGCTGATGGTGTCTCAGGTATATATCTTGGTTTACAGACCCTAATCTCTAACCACAAGGGATTTATTCCTATGGGAAATATCCTTGTCTCCAGGGGAAGTCCTTTAAGTATAACCCCATCTCATTGCACTATGAGGAATCTTGGCAACAGTAGACTTAGTGTATCAACAGTTAATCAAAGGATTACCTCTTCCTGAGATGGTGAGAAAGAACATGTTCAGATAACTGAGGAGAATGTGGGAGCTCAGATTATTTATAGGGTGGCCCACAGGAGGGGTCTGGCAGATGCCTGTACAGGTGGGAGGACATTGAGGGCTGAGTCGGGCCAAGGACAATGCTGCAGTGACAGAGTGGAAAAAAGAAAAGGTATTATCTGATGAGTATTCACAGCTTCTCCACCCTTTATCTCCCTCACTACTCTAATTTTGCCAATTTCATTTTGGTTCTTTAGTATGCAAACTAACAATGATGGGTGAATACGTATTTTTGAAGGTCCACTATGTATGACAGTGTTTCCTTACATTTTCCCTTATGTTACCTGGAGGGTAACAGATGAGTGAAAAGAATGTGAATGTAGGAAAAATACAGGTTTTGGATTTACATTCTAGCTTTGCATTTTGGGCCAATGACCTCAGTTTTCTTAACTGTAAATCATGAATAACATTCCTGCCATTAATTAGATTATAGTTAAACAAATATTCACCTCCCCACTTCCCCAGGACCTGTACTTTCCAGCCCTGTTGATGCCAGGCTTGGCTATATCCCTTATTTTGATCTCATGGTGGGTGGAGTGTATTTCCCTGCACTTTGATTTTGGGCCTGGTTATATGATTTGCTTTGACCAAGGCTTACAGAAAAGGTGTAAGATGTCCTTTTGGAGTTGTACTTGCCTTCTTGTGCTTCTGCCTTTTGCTATGAGAATGGTATGTCTGAGAGGTCCAAGGAGGATGAGTGACAGGTAAACAGATGTGAACCCACCTGCAGTAGGGTCTACCTTAGATCAGCCAAACTGTATCTCACCCACTGATTCATGAGTGAGATATAAACGTTTATAGTTGACTGTCATTGAACTTTAAGGTGGCCTGTCACATACCATTATTGGATATTACTGACTGATACAATGCCTTTTTCTTTCAGACTACTACTTAGTGTCAGAAATCCTGTATGATGACTACTTAATCCTAAGTAAAGTATTTTGTCTGGTTCCAAGTTAACCTAAGGGAACTATAGATACTAGTTTCTTTAGAACTATAGATAGACTTGGAAGTTTGGATCCTTTTCCTCTAATGTGCTTACAACTGAAGATAGGAAAATAGTTATATTTGGTATCTGTATGGGCAGTAAGAATTTAGACTTTCATGAAATTTGGTTTACCAAATCCAAAGAGACTTATCAAAATTTTTACTTTTCTTTAAAGCTTCCTTCCTTTCTACTCAATTCCTTATTGGAAAATAATGACTTTCCATCTGTGTCTTCAGCCAAGGAGGTTTCTCCTACTAATTTAATGGCTGTCAGCTCTTTCCGATATAAACCATTAAAAAATCCTTTCAGGAAGGGCCTGTATCCCAATGAAGATAACTTAAGAACAAAGTTTTCGAATAGACATCTACAATTGTTGTCATTTACTTACAATGATGCAGTAGTGCCTCTGCAAGTTAGCCTTCCTGTATGGATAGTCCCCATGATCAATTTTTCCCCCAAGTCATTGTCATTTTCTCTTCCCAGGTGCCAGAACTAGAAGCACTAGTTGTGCAGTTACTACCTCTGCAATACTCTTATACAGCCCCATTAACACTTCTTATGTACGTGCATAAGATTTCTGTTTTTACATCTATGCTAGTCAGCTCAGCCTGCCCTAACACAACAACACACACTGTGTGGCTTAATCAACAGAAATCTGTTTTCTCAGTTCTGGAGGCTTGAAGTTCAAGACCAAGAGGCCCTTCTTCCTGGCTTGTAGATGGCTGCCTTTTCAGTTTCCTCACATGGCCTTTCCTCTGTGGATGCTCAGAAAGGGAGAGGGAGAGTTAGGGGTAGGGGGTGGGAGGGAGGGAGGGAGAGAGAGAGAGAGAGAGAGAGAGAGAGAGCTCTCTGCTGTCTATTTCTCTTGTAAGGATACCAGTCCTATCGAATTCAGGCCCCGCCCTTATGATGTCATTTAATCTTAATGAAATCCCTAAAGACTGTCTCTAAATACAGTCACATTAGGGGTTAGGGTTTTACTATATGAAATTTGGAAGGACACAATTCAGTCCATAGCAATATCCAAGTACAGAAAAATAGTAAAAGACAAAGGAGAAAGAGGACCCAGAAAGAAGGGAATGTGGAGTTTTTTGTGGCTTATTGTGCAGGGGGGTGTCTAGCTCAGTGTGGAAAGTTTCACAGAGAGGAAAGAGAAAGAGGGAGGATGAGTGTAGCAACAGCCAGGCTAGCTACAATTTAAAGTATGACTTGGCAGAAAATCACCAGGCATATCAGTCAGGCTATCTCTGTGTGGTCAAAGATACACACATTCAGGTCTCCAAATTGTCAATGTGTTAGATCAGGTAAGTGCTGAATTAAGGTTCTGCTAGTAACCGTTGTGGTAGCCAAGGCATTGGCTAGTAAATCAAGGGAAACCAAACAGGAAGTAGTCTAAAGAATGATGACAAGAATGGAAAATCCCTTGGTTCTCTGAGGTCTTGCCTTCTGATTCCTACTAACTCATGCTTCAAATCTCAGTTTAAAAGGTCCATCCTTAAGAAGTCTTCCTTCACTCCTTGGGATTGGTCAAATCCTCCCGAAACACTCCCTCCTCACAACTGGTCTTCACTTATATCAATGGTTGTGACATTAGTTGTTTAACAACTAATGATCTCATCTGCACAAATGTGAATTCCATGAGGGGAGATCCATGTGTATCTCATTCACCATTGTACCCTCAGTGTTTGGCATAATGTTGGCCTAGAGGGTGTGCTCACAAGTGTATGTTGCATGAGTGAACAAATGAATGAACGAAGAGGAAGCCCTCTGGATCTGTTGCATGAAGAGGAATGAAGGGAAGCCTTTCCCTTCTTTAGTATGTAGTTGTAATTTATTGGCAGAGTAGTTTGTTAAACCTCACACTCTGGAAGTCCTTCCTGTATACTCTCCCATAGCAGTGTTCCATTTCCAGGAGCCTTCAATTGTTATGAGGTCCTGATGTTTGCCTGTCCTACCCCTCAGAGGGAAGGCTGATGTTTTCCTGAATATTGATGTATTGCTTTTAGAAATAACTTGCCCAAAATACTCTAAAGGCCTTGGTAGAGTAAAAACAGCATGGGCAGTTGAGCCAGAAGACCTTTGTTTGGATCTTATGTTTGCCACTTGGTGTCTCTATGAACTTGGACAAGTCAAGGAACCTGTTTCCTTAAATACAATAGTATAATGGATAGTGCCTTGTGAGTTGTAAAGTCTTTAGAAATGTTCATTATCTTAAGTGGAAGAAGTAATGAGTGCCTCTTCTGATCGACTAAAGCAGTCTTGGGAAGCTCCATACCAACACCATTATATGCTCTTTTACATAGTTTTATTGTGTCAGCTAAAGGGCTGCTGATCCACAAATCTGATGAAACTACCTAATTTGGCCCCATTTTCAATGACAATACTGAAATCTACTGAATAATGTGGAAAGGACATCAATGAGAAATCACACAGATGCACTGAATCTATTAACGCAATTAAGATGTGACTGCTCTGAGGATGTGGTACCAATAACAGTCCAAATAGATGTATTAAGGGCAAGAGAAAGAGTTTCTGCATTGAAAATCTACTCATATCCCTCAGTTCTCTGAATATAGGATGATTTTATTTGGGACTGGCTGGAATACCTGATTCTTCTGTAGTGCAATAGCTGCTTGAGAGTTTTGTGCAATGGAATATTTGTGGGTTTTGGAGTTAGAACTGCTAAGTCTGAGTAGGGTTTGGGGTCAGAACTGTTAAATTTGAGTGACTCATTAGCTATGTAGCCTCCCTGAGCATCAGTTTCCTCTTCTGTTAAAGCAGAGAATGATTATAATTTGAGGGGGCTATGTGAAGATAAGATGAGATGATACCTATGTCCTAGCGTAGAGCTCAGTGAATGATAACTCCTCCTCTCCTTCCTCCTTCATGAAGTGCTAAATGAATTGTAAAATATTTCTTGAGATCTCCCAAGTGTATTTTAGATTTAGTGTATTTAGGACTGAAGTGTGAATCTGTTCTAGCTCTACTCGTTTGTTACTCTCTGCTGTCAATAAATTAAAAAAAAAAGGCTTTCTAAAGAATGCTGGTTTTAGTTCTGGGCTTAGACAATGAAATATTTCCACTTTCTCAGGGTAGAGGGGAGCCAGAAGGCTAATATATGGAAATAAGTGCCCCATGAATGATTCTTATCATTTAGACCAATTAGTGTTCTATGATTATTGTGAAACAGGCAGAACACAGCACTCAAAAAATCACTAGACGGATTAGAGAAGCACAGGCATGAAGAGGGCAGAAAGGGGTTAGTGAGAGTTCATGAATGAATAGCAAGTAGATGTATTTAATACATTTACATGCTCAAATTCAACAGTACGAATGTATGCTACAAGAATTCTTTCTAAAAGTAAAGCCTTTAGTTAAAAGGGGGAAATGCCCCTTGTACCTCATATAAGTTTTAATTCCTGCAGAGTTTACTTTCATTCTTGGTCAGATCTAAGGATGTAGACATCTAGAGTTACTATTTAGTTCCATCTGTTGATGGGGTTGAATTAGAATTCTGAGGGAGCCAATGAAAATTACATGCAAACATTATGGCCATTTGTTATCATTATAAAACACGATAATGTCATTGCTGACTTACCAAGATGATGACCTGAAAGGCCATGACATTATGACATTACATTTTATCAATAATGAAATATTGCTGCGTTTGCATGGTGGTTGGTGAGCTCAGGCGACCATGGAAGGGGGTTGTAGGCCTTTTTGTTTATGCCAGACTGAAAACAAACAAATCACTGTTAGAGATTCATTAGGTAGCCAGGGGAAAAAATGGCATCTTTTCTCACTCTATCTGCCAGGAAAGCAAGAGGACCCCATTGACCCAGGAGATTTAATATTCATTAGTGAGAGGTTTGCTTCCAAGCTGCTTAAATGGTACTGTAGTTGCCTTAATAACAAGTTATAAGGGTTGGGGGAGAATGTGTTACCCAGGGAACCTATGATGTGTGGGCATCAAAAGAGCTTTTTTGGAGAGGGATGCTGGGACCTAGAAGATGTGCTTCCATTCCAGGATTTGGAAACAAATGATGTTAAGACATCAATTAGCTTATTAGCTTGTTCTTAGATAGGAACTAGAAAATAGTTTTATGGTTGTTAAACAGCTTGTGCAAATTTATTCAACCTTTAGAGGACATAACGGGGGAAAAGAGTGATCCCAGATCATTCAAAACTTCACATAACATAGCTATATTTTTCTGACCAGAAGGGGTGATAAATCTGGTACCTGTAGATGAGCTAAGAAAACCTTGAGCCCATATGCCATGGCTGAATGGTCTACAAAAGCTTTGCTTCTAAAGCCATCCTAGTAAATCATACAGAGTTTGAGGCTTTTGTGAGTCTTAGAAAGGATAATTTTCACAAAATATGAGGAAGGGGCAATGTGGTAACTCATCTGGCCTGTGTTTCTCCCCTTGCATTTATTCTATCAGAGAGCTATAAAGAGTGAGCTACCCATATAAAATAACAAGTTCAGGCCCTGATATGAGAACTTGAAGGGAATGTAAAATCTTTAGATTTGAGGTGTAAAATAGATTTTCCTCCCTTTTCTCTTTTATGCAGGTGTTTCATGGCAGACACATAAAATAGCTATTTATTTGTAGCATTTTTTCCCCTTCCACTCCATGCTTCTGCTTAGGTTTCAGGGACATCATATCAATATCAATTTCTTTGGAGGGAAATAAAATGACCACCTTTGGTCTGGGCTTACCCAAAGGGATCATTTCCATCTACCTCCTCTGTTTTGTGCAGATTCTGAGAAGTATGCATTTGTGCGTGTATGCATGTGCATGCCTGCACTGCTTCTACCCAGCCTTAAGTATGCTGGTGGAGGCCTTGTTTCTCAGCTGCAGAGTTCTCTGTCCCAATGCTGATCTGAGTGTCCACATCCCTGCAGGCCTCCAGCTAAGCCTCCCTGGTGAGGCTTGCCCAGTCTGACTCTTGAGTGTCCATCAAGTCATCCTTTCCTGGTGGGGAGCTTTTCCCAAGGCCACTTTGCTGACTGACTCCCATTCATCCTGCAGACCTCAGTTCAGCCTCACCTGGTCTCCTCCTTGAGCATGATACACTGATGTCTGTCTCCTTCAGTAGGTTTTCCTTGGTATCTAGCATAGTGTTTGGTACATTATAAGAACTCAGTACAAATTTGAAGCCAAGAACTACCCTGGGAATCACTGCTAGAAATAAATCTCTCTTAGCTTCCTCTTTTATCCCAAAATACCTAGGGAAACCTAGCAAATTGTCTCTCAGAGTATGGTGCCTGGATAAGCAGCATCAGCATTACTTGGGAACTTGTTAAACATTCAGCATCAGAAACTGTGATGAGGCCCAGAAATCTGTGTTTTTTTTTTTTTTTTAAATTTTATTTCTTTATTTTTAGAGAGGGGAAGGGAGGGAGGAAGAGAGAGAAAGGTCAATGTGTGGTTGCCTCTTGGCATGGCCCCCACTGTGGACCTGGCCTGTAATCCAGGCATGTGCCCTGACTGGGAATCGAACCTGTGACCCTTTGGTTCACAGCCCGTGCTCAATCCACTGAGCTATGCCAGCGAGGGCAAAATCTGTGTTTTAATAATCCAGATTATTCTGATTCAGGCTTGAGTTTGGAAGAAATATTTCAATTTTTTTTTCTTGTCAGTACAGCATTAATGAGGCAATTCCCAAGTATCATCTATGCATGAAAACTATTATATTTAATTTTCTAACAGTTCAATTATGGTTTTTAATGTCCTTCAAAAAACTGAATGCCCCTGGAAAAACCTGGAAGCAGATGTACAGCAGTGTTGAGCCTAGCCTGCCTGTTTTGTGTTATGTCAGCCAGGTAAGGCCTTGTACATAGATGGAGAAATGGTTATTTGTTGTAGGATAATTTGAAAGGAAACAAGAATCTCTCTCCCCTCTTTTTGCATAAAGATGATGCCTCATGTTCAATCTTAGGCTATTAATTCCTCTGGTATGAGATATTATTAGATGACAAATATCCCTGGGAGGGATAACACATTAACTTGTTAATGAAGTATATTCTATTAAAAATGGATTGGTGGCAGAATCTGGTGTTTCAGGATTTACCATTTAAAGCTTCAATGATTTGCACGCAAATAATCTCAAAGATCCAAGGCACTGAGTGACTGTATATTTTGCAGTGGGAGCCAGTTACATCCCTCTGCGGTGGGTGAGCCTAATAGAGTACCCAGAACCTTTATCCTAAAGTAGATTTAAAAAAAAACCTGGCCATTTTGTTGTTTCCTATAAAAGAAGGGAGCGAGGATAAGATGACATAAGTCTAAGGGGCTTGTCATGAAGATTAAATGAGTTAATACATGCGATTCATTTAGAAAAAGGCCAGATAAATAATACATGTGAAATATTATGAAAATTGTCTCTTTTTCCTCTTTAGTATTAACTCTCTTAGATTTCATTACTGTTCTATTTGAAGAAATTACTGCTATAGATTTTGCAGATTTGCTACAGGATTTATACATTTGAAGAGTCCAGACTTTGAGGCAGATTAAGGTCTTCTCAGTATTAGCAGTGTGGATTCTGATCATCTGATTAGTTTGAATGGGCAGGGGGAGGGCAGGGCAGTCTGGGTACATGGTGGTGGGGGTGGAGGATGGGGTGTTACCTGAAATGGGAGGTAGACACTGAAATGGGCAGTGAAATGGAAATGAGTGTTTGAGCTAAAGATAAGTTTTGCTTGAGTGAGATAGTATTCTTGGATTTTCAGAAAGAGTTCAAGTGGTCATTTTCTATGTTATCAGCAAATATAGTTTTAGTGGAAAGAAGTGTCAGATGAGATGCATTTAGAAAACCAAGTCAAAGATTTTAGGTTAACTATTTAAAGTGGGGGCCCAAACAATAGGTGTTTTTTTTCCTGCCCAATATAGTTAAATACTAAGGTTGCATGGATTTCTTTTATATGCCTAGAATTCTTTCGTGAGCTTAGGATGGCTTGCTTTTCAGTGGGAGTAGAATCCCAGGATGCCTGCCAAGATGTGTTACTTAATGTTCTCTGTTTCTCAAAGGTTCAGTAAGCAAAAGGGGTTATTCTGAGCAAGCTGCTGGGACAATGACAGGAACAAACACCTTGATGTATAAATTTGAGACCTTTAACCTCTCAGCTGTCAAATTTCAATATTTCTGGTCACAATGTTAAATGCATTCTAGTATCCATTTCAGAGAGCTCTGATGGAAAAATCAAAGTTTGCTTTTTTATTTACACACAGTTAGTAAGTTGTTAAAAGAAGAATAAAGCAAGGTGACTGCTAGCCATATTTTGTATTCGTAGCTTTACGGCTTCAGCATAATAAACCAGAACCTGTTTTCTCTATAACTTATAATGCATGCTTCCAATGACTTAGTGTTATTGCCAGCTCCATATCCCCTACATTTTAAGAATAATAAACAAAGCATGCTGAAGGTAAAGTTCAAAACCAGGACTATGAAAGGTACAGGGAAATATGGGCTAAAACATGACTTTAAGACCTTTTCATTTAAAATCAAATGTGTGGACGCATGTGAATGACACAGCACCTGTATGCACAGTTTATTTCTTATTCCTTCTCACAGTCGTGTGTGTGTAATAGTAACCTAAGGCATGCTACTGGGATGGTGAACAAGGCCCTCATATTCTGTTATATGGATGCACAATTGCCTTTTGGAAGGTGTTTTTGGTCCTGTGCAATTCTGTAGACACATCTTCCATCATAATGACCTTTCTGACAGCAGATGGGTGGGGAAAAATGGTTTGAGAGAACCACTTTCCTCTCCTGCAGTAAGTAATAATTACTTGAAGTGTGTGACTCCGATGGAGTGGGCAGACAAGGACCCATGCTGGAGACATCCTTCAACTCTCTCATTTTATTCTTTGTCAATACACTTGTGCAAATAAAAGGTTAAAGGTTACCTTTTTATTTTTAAAATCTTTTTAAAATTGTTATTCTATTACAGTTGTCCCAGTTTTTCCCCCTTTGCCCTCCTCCGCCCATCCCACCCCTGCCCTTCCAGCTCCCACAGTCATGGACATGCAAAACAGTGTGGGCAATATTGTCTTTTTAGAAATTTGTAAAGCTTGGGAAGTATTCAGTTCTACAGATATTTTCAAGTGTCTTTCTGGGACTCACTAAGCTGGGCTGACCCGGGCCCAGGCAGACTCCTTGTATATCCACGTTACATGTATCTCTGTCCTGTTGGGCACAGCAGCCATAGTACCATGGAAAAGGGCCACCGTGGGCCACTGCAGAGATAGTGGACAGTGACAAAGGCAGCTGTACATGTGGCACAGGATCTGGGGAATATGAGCAATGACCATGTGCCTCTTGGGCCTAGGGAATTGCACACTCTCCATTCATACATATTGGAACACTTGCCTATTGACAGAAAAGTTCAGTTTGTTGAAGTTAGTCCATTTCAAATATTGGTAAACTGAACTCTTAGAGCAAAAAAAGTCAGTGTAGAAACTGTGTGCAGATTTGTGACAGTAGAAACTATCCATGCGCATCATGTCACTCGTAGAGAGATAATAGTGGGGACAGTTACTGAGAAAGTATGCTGCCTTTTCAGTGCTGTTGTTTTCTTCTAGACATAAACAGTAGTTTCTGATAAGGATACTACGCGATCAAAGCACATCTTCTCTTTTCTAATCTTGAAATACTTTTTAGTCAGTTCTGCCATCTGCTTCATGTGCAATTTCAACCACATAAGCAACTTGCCATCTCTTTTTATGTTAATATTTCACATGGACACATGATTTCCTTGATAAGACTGTAAGCTTCTTGATTGCCCAGCCTGCTTATGGAGACTGAAGCAGTGCCCCGTGTTCCTGTGGCTATCCCAAGGCATTTCTGTCCCCTTTTGCTTCAAATTCCTGCCTCTGCTTGCCTCCATCCCCACCCAGGGTTTTGCATCCTGAAGCTTCTGTTTTCTGTCAAGCCCGAATTCTCTAACCAGGGAGAGGAAGCCCTGTGCCCAAAGCACCACCAACAAAAGATATTACAGATAAGGTTTTGAAGGATCTGAGGAGACAAGTAAATACATTAAATTACTGTGGTCAGCATAAGTGAACTGAAGTTTTCCAGTCTTCCTCATAACTGAGAACCTCTCTTTGGTCATCTTTTTTTCCAGTCCTTGCCTGCTGCTCAATAATTTTTTAAAATTAAATTTATTGGGGTGACAGTGGTTTGCAAAACCATGCAGGTTTCAAGTGTACAACCCAGTAAAAACATCATCTGCACACTGCATCATGTGTCCATCTCCTGAAACAAAGTCTCTTTCTGTCCCCATTTTTCCCTTTTCTCCACCTCCACCTAGCCCCCACCCCCTTTCCCTCTGGCTATTGCCACACTGTTGTCTGTGTCTATGTGTCATATATGAATGTTTTTCATTCCAGGCCACTTATCTCTTCTTTTCCCAGGTCCAGGGCCCTCAGTCCTCCTGTTTCTTAGGATGCTCTAGAAAATTAGAAAAGAAAAACTTGGTTCCTTTATTATGAAGAACAAATTAGCCCTCTCTTTGTCTTAGTCTAAGCTTTAATCAATAAAAGTGGATGCAAATGATTTTAATACTTGTGGAGGTGATATTTTGAGGTGGAGGAAATTATGGGTTGTCCTGTTTCACTGAGTTGAAAGCTGGCCCTGCCACTTCTCCTTCAGTAAACTATTCTCATTGCATTTCTTTCTCACTATTTTATCTAGCCAAATATTTAGGAGTCGTAGCAAGGATACACTGGAATATGACCTCTTCCTATGTATTACATGAAGTTTAGCCAAGAAGGGACTCAGAAGGCATTCTTTCGGAGTCAAAGGAATAAGGGTGGATCACTCAAGCAGGAGTTTTTATTTTGATTTCTAATATATGTTTACATGCACACACATATATCTGAGCATCTCTGCTATCTAACCTTCATTTAACTGGCTTCCCTAACCCCTCTGGAGAATGTGCTGGATAAGCCCGAGGCATGCTGCGTGCCAGCAGCGGGTAGGCTGGCACTCAGAACACTCCCACCAGGAGAGTGAGTGCTTACCAATTGTGTGTGTTCCTCTCCTGTTCACACCACTTCTACATATTACTGTAATTATGTAACTTAGTTAAATAGTATATACATCTTACATAATTGATGAAATGTGAATATAAAAATGAAAGAATTGTTTCTACTAAAACTAATCTGTGTGCTTTGGAAAAGCTTGATAAAATCAAGTCTCTAAAACTTTTGTTATTGTTTAGGTGTGAGTGAGATATAATAATAGGAATAATTTAGTAAAATATACACACTTGATGCTTTGTACATGCCTTTATGTTATCATTATATTTTAGAGAAATGGAAACTTGAAGTTGTAATTGAGGCATATTGAATGTAATGCACCTAAACAAAACTTTATAGAACCCCAATCAGAGGACCTATACTCGAGCCCTGGCTCCCTCCTTCAAAAGATTAACCAATAAATATATACATATATTTTAAGATTAAAGAACAAAGTTTAAGGTATGAGTTCATCATCATTTTTATTTTCTTCCTAACCTATTCTTTCATTTAGTTCTTCAGCTATGGGGTTATTGTAATGGTGAGAAGCTTCTGTTCCAGGAGCACATCCGTGGAACACTAAACACCAAATGCAGATAGACCCTCTGTGTGTTTGGGTGTGTCTAACACCATCTCACCAGGGTATTGGTGGGGTTTTTAGACAGGACCATCCAGGGAATTGCTGTTTAGTCTAGTTTTTGTTCTTATGTTCATGTATCTTAGTGTGTCAGGCTGACTCTGGCCTTGTCCTGATCCAGATGACCTTAGCCACACCCTGGTTCTTGTTGGACTGGTCCCTTCTTATATCAGAACTAGCACGACAACATGAAGAACACTCAGTGTCCACATTGGTAATTACTTCAGTATAGTCTCTAAGCGGCAGACTTCGGGCTTATGCTGTACAGCCCTATAAACAACATTCTTAAACTCTAGGAGATTTATGTGCTTAATTACTAACTGTAAGTGTAATATGTAGTGCATGTAATATGTAATACGCTAAATATAAATGTGAGAGGTGTGACTTTCCTTCAATGTGAACAAGTTGTTGGTGAATCTCTTCAAGGATCAGGGAAGTGGGGTTTTATAGATTTTCTTGATTTTAAGAGGAAAAAAGTATTACATGGCATAGTTTGTCACAGTTGAGGAATTTCTTGCTGGTGGATTCCATTAAACCTTTGCATGCCTACACTTAAGTGAGTTATATAAGCTCTTTAGCCAAGTTCCATTAAGATTTATTTATTATTTTACAGCACTCATCACTCTGTAATATTATATTATTCCCTATCTCTCAGTCTTCTCTTAGTAAATATGGAGTTCAGTGAAGCAGGCACTGGTAGTTAAACATTCTTTTAAAAAGTATCATAATTTAGAATAGTACTTGGAACATAATTGACATTCAGTACACATTTGTTGAAAGAATAAGGTTATGCTAAATAACTTCAGATACTTGAGTCTGAGTGTACCTAGTTCTTAGTTAATCTTTGAGAATTTCCATATATTCCCCTCTGTTGTAGTTTTCAGATAATAACATTGGTCTTGGTGACATCTGCTTGCTCTTCTGGAATTTCTTTATTTGCATATTTATTTATGGAACAAAAGCACATTTTATTAATCAGCATTCTTCTGAGGGAAGGTGCCATATTTATTTAAAGAAAATGCTTTGATCGGTACTAAAAAGACTTCCCAGTGGGGCCATGAAAGTGGGTGCGTCTATTCTGCTTGAGAAGAGAGAACTATCCTGTCTGTTGCCTGGGGAAGATAATGCAGGAAGACAAAGAAGGAAAAGCAGGCTGAAGGCTGTAAGAGACTGGCGAGAAGGCTGTAAATTCTCTGATGTCAACTCTTCCTCTGATTCTACTCCAAAATCTTTCATAAGATTAATTCACCAAATGCTTGGGTTTGAGTGAATATTTTGTGTGTGTGTGTGTGTGTGTGTGTGTGTGTGTGTAAATTTCCTTTGTGAAAATTTACCTGTGGGCTGAGAGTTGCACTAAAGTAAACTCAAAGTGGGAACTGAGGCAGCATGTATTGATGCTGGTGCACAGCGACAGAGTGATGCTTGGGCAGAAAGTCCTGGTTGCTTCCTGAAGCCACAGGGAGGCCTTAGAGTGGCAGGAGTTCAGGGATGGAGGTGGGGTTAAATTTATCTAGCTTTCTGAGGACAGGGGGATTTTTACATACCTCATGTAGAGATGAGCATGCACTGACTGCTATAAACATTCTTTGAGAATGAGTATTTGGGTGAATGAAGAAAGCCTTCTGGGTCAGAATCCCTCCGTGCTTCACCTTGGGACTACCATCAGGCAGGGAGCTAATGAATGAAGTCTGAAGTTTACAAAGTGTGGTTCAAGGGACTGTTGACAGTCGGGGGAGGAGCCACTGCTGTAAACCACCCTTTCCCCCAACCCAATAGGTGCTGTCCTCTCCTCAGGGTGCTAGGCCAAGGTCCACATGCTCACAGGGCAGCCACCTTGAGGCTCTTCACAACTTTCAAATAAATTTTTTGTATGTCTATTTTAAAATTGGATGAGTGTTAGTTTTTCTAAATTTAGTAGAAAGGTTTAATTTTCTTAATGATTATTTCCTATTGACTGCTAAGATAGAAGTGAGCTTTTTATTTAAGAACTGATTTCAGTGAGCCAAAGTTGGTATATTATTACCTAGGGGTGGGCTTTCCTAAAGCCATTGAGTGGCAGACTCTCCAGAGTACATTCAGAGGTCATAGAGCACTAGAGCCATAACGATACTTAGGCATGGCTTCCTCTTTTGCACTTTCCAGAGCTTTTGTTCCTATTTCTATTGTAATTATCATATCATATCACATCATATCATATCATATCACATCATATGAAATTATCAGAGCCATCTCTCTCAATTTATTGCAAGCTCCTCAAGAGCAGGGACCAAATCTTAATATTTCTTTTTTTTCAGCACTTTGGATAGGGGGTCTAGACCAGGAAACATGATCATTAAATGTGGGTGGAATGAATGAGCCTGATCTCCTTATTTTCACCTGAGGACCCTAAGACTTTCCCGAAGACACAGAGTGAGCTGGTGGCAGAGTTAGGATCAGAAATAACTTTTTCTCTTTATTTTCATTGTTGACGGTATTGCAGATGCCTCCACCCCTCTGAATCCCCCTCTTTTGCCATCCTCCTTCTAGGCCCCACACCCCCTTCCCTCTGACCATCACCCAATTGTCAGAAATAACTTTTCTGACTTCAGGGTTCTTTCTTACATTCCTCTTTCAAAAAATTTACTTGGAATTGGGTCCATGCCTTACACATGCACAAGGCAGCACCTAGTGTCATTTAGGCTATGTCCAAAGAGGTGGGTCCACTTGTAGTCTATGTAACTGAAGATAGGAAGGTAGTGGTAGTTGTATGTTGGCAGCACTGGCATAACCTAAGGATCTGAATTGTGGCTTTCTTCACTCATCCCTGAAAAATAACTTTAAGGGAGCAGTCATTAAGAGAACAAATGCTTCTCTGAAGCTGCATAGTAAATATTTTAGAACTATTTTATTTTTTTAAAATTTTATTTTTACTTATTTTTAGAGAAAGGAGGCAGAAAGAGAGGGAGAGAAACATCAGTGTGTGGTTGCCTCTCACACGCCCCCAACTGGGGACCTGGCCTTCAACCCAGGCATGTGCCCTGACTGAGAATTGAACCAGTGACCCTTTGGTTTGCAGGTTGGTACTCAATCCACTGAGCCACACCAGCCATGGCTAGAACTATTTTACTAAATAAGGGAGTAATGTCTTTGGGGTGAGAGCCAAGGGAGGCAAGGGGCTCCCTGGCTGGTGTCTGCTCTACTGGGAGACTGGAAAATTACTGCTGAGGCTACTTGTACCCCTTATATGCTGCTTTCTACACAGCAGCCAGAAGGATCCATCCAAAACACAAGTCAGTGTTGCTACGTCCGTGCTCAAACATTGCAATGGCTTCCTCAGAATCAAAGCTGGGGTTCAGCAATAGTCTGCAAGGTCCTATGTGATGTAGGGGCAACTCTTTTGCACATCCTACTACTCCAACTTTGCTTCTGATGCTGCCACCCTTGCTTGCTATGTTTCAGTGCGATGGTCTCTGGCTATTTATTGCGCATCCCAAGGACATCACTTACTGCCTGTGCGCTGTCACTCTTCTCTTTCTGTTGTGCTATGTGTGCCCCAGGTATCTGCGTGGCTTTCTTCCTTACTTCATTTAGGGCTTTGCTCAAATACTTCCTTCTCAGAGTCTCCCTGGATCATCTTATTTAAAATAGCAGCTCCTCGTTCTCATCACCCTGTTACTTTTTTTTTGTTTTTTGTTTTTTTCATTTAATTGATTCCCTCCCTCCCTCTCTTCTTTTCTTTCTTCCTTCCCTTATTGTGTAGCCTACCCAGCTAGAGTAAAGTTTTGTAAGAACAGAGCTTTGTTTCTCTGGTGAAATGCTATAAGCCTGACACATAGCAGTACCTAAGTATTTGTTGAATTAATTGAATGACTTTGTATGGGTTCAGGGAATTCAAGATAATTCAATAGAGCCCAAGTTTAATATCAATAGAAGGGAACATCTGTTTCATAGGGCTTGGCATTAGAAAACTTGAATTCAAATGCTGCTGGCATGTGCTCTGCCTGGCTTTTGGCATAGGTTTGTCTCTGTGTATGGATGAGTGGCATTGAACAGAATATTGCAGAATTATTGTTGGGTTAAGCCCTCTGCACAGTTAATTTTAGGGGTGGAGGTCACTGAAAGCAAAGTTAAATGTCAGATTAGTCTTAGTCTTTATATACCAGCAACATCTGCAGAAGATGAATGATTTACCTTCTTTTTTATTGTAAATGTTTTTTTGTACCTTAAAAAAATCATTCTGGTAGAAAATGTCAAGTAGCAAATACCACTACTGACAATTTTCCTTATGCACTGCACACCAAGCTGCATGGTTGATGGAGAGGAATTGAAGCCCCAGGGAAAGCTTGGAAGGGATGGAAACAAATAAAAGCAGAATGGAAAACAGGTTTGTAAAGAAAGTTGTTTCATCTCTGTGCCATTCATGCCTGACAGAGCTACAAAGGAGAAGAAATTGCCCAAATTCTGTCTTCCTTTTTCACCCTCTGCTTGGTTTTAATAGAGAACCACCTAGTTCTTAGCTGATGGCTTCCATAGCTCTCAGGCCACATGGATGACAAGTGGCTCTAGCAGTTGAGGAAGCCTTGGGTTGAGGTGGGAAGCTGCAGTATACCCATCCTTTCCAGCCCACCCAGACAGACTGAGCTAGGATTTGGGGCCACAGACATGATGAGGCTTCCCCAGCCTCATTAGGGTTGGTGAGAAGTGTGTGCTGGTATTTTTATTCTCACTTCTGTCTCCATCATAAACCTGACAAGGATCTGTTCTTAAGATTCACACAAATCTAGTTTCTAGTGCCTTTTTTGGGGTCATTCTGTCACTTATCAGTTAAATTTGTTTTTTCACATATGATAATAGGAGGATACTATTCAAGGATAGCTTAATCAATAGCTTTTATTATATATAAGTAGTTAAGAGTTCTATCATCCAAATTTATTTGAATAAACTATGAGTCTTTAAGATCACAGCATTTGTGTGATATATCCCAATTGCCAAGGTAATTACATTCACGTGTTTTTGTTTTATTTACCCATAATATGTGTGTTTATATTCCTATTATATATGAATATCTCTATTTCACAAAGGGGCTCAAAAGCCTCCTGCAACTTGATGTATTCACCTCTGTATTCCTCACTGGCATTGGGTTAACCTATGTCCTGTTTGTATACCCGAGAGAATACATGTTCCTATTTTTGTACCTTTATTCTATCATCTCTTTTTGCCTGAAATGTTCTTTTTTCTATCTTTTTCTTTGGCATCCAATAGAGATATACAAATAGACATTAAGATTGTATTTATCACTTTTTTAAAAGAGCTACCTCAAAATCCACCTCTTCTGGCAATCTTTCCCTGGCATTCCAAATTAGTAATCTGATGAGATGCTAAAACCTCCCCCTTCCCCAAGGACTGCAGGCAATTTGATAATGTCACAAGGTTGCCCAGTTGGTCAAAATACCTTAACACTGTCTGGGGCAACAACCAAGACAGGTGTTACCTGCTAGGTCTAAATAGCTTGGTATAAAAGATAAGGTCAGTAGGTCTCAAGGTAGGCTAAGAGAAGGGGAGGACCAGCAAGTGCCTCAGTTAGATTAGTGAGAATACAGCACCTCTTGAGGGCCCTGCCTATCCTTCTACATGGAACCACAATCCTTGTGGTATGATAGAAGTTTGTGCCTCAATCATAAGGCATTTCAGCTTCAATTTAATTTCTTTCCCAGTATTGTAAACTCTTTAAGAAAATGGATAGATTATTTTTTTTAGCCATAATAGTTTCTTTTTTAAAAAGGCTTTTATTTATTTTTAAAGAGAGGGGAAGTGAAGGAGAAAGAGAGGGAGAGAAACATCA
Source organism: Phyllostomus discolor (assembly GCF_004126475.2). Taxonomy (NCBI): domain Eukaryota; kingdom Metazoa; phylum Chordata; class Mammalia; order Chiroptera; family Phyllostomidae; genus Phyllostomus; species Phyllostomus discolor. The sequence goes on from NC_040903.2 coordinate 164,400,297, forward strand.
ATGACTGAGAGATACATTGATTGGTTGCCTCTCACATATCCCCAACTAGGAACCTGGTCTGTAACCCAAGCATGTGCCCTGGCTGGGAATTGAACCAGCAACCTTTGGGTTTGCAGGCTGGTGCTCAATCCACAGAACCACAACAGCCAGGGTGAAAAGGAATGGATTCTTAATGTTTTTCTTTTCAGAGTGTTTTATACATAGTGGGCACTCAATGTTTGTCAGAATGTAAATGGAGAGAGTCAGGATCCAAGGCTCTGCTGAGATCTTTCGGTGCTCCCATGGGAGGGTTGAGCACATCTGCCCTGGCTGGGTGTTGATGAGTAAGCTTGTTATTGGAAGCTCTAGAGCTGTTACAGCACTGATCCTGGTTGTAGTGGTGAGGTTGGCTTATAAGGAATGGTTTTGTCTTCATTTTTAGAAGCTCAGCTTCTGAGATTGTATTTTGAGTTTGAGACGGGGTTCTGAACAGGAACTGGGGCTCTGTCAAGAGTGAAAAAATCAATAATCTAATCAAGCCTTAGAATAGACTCAGGACCATGAAATGAAGACTAGTTCCAAATATAACCTCCAGGCACTTTTAATGAAGTAGTCCTAATCTCTTGGACATATTTAAAGAGACCTTCTATAATAGATAGAATATAATGCCCCATTTCTTTGATGACCTTGGACACCCTGTCACTGAAGCTCGGATCTTCCCAGGCCCTTCCTGCTCTCCAGTCAGAATTAGTTACTACCCCTTCTGCTTTTCCTTACCCTTTGTAGCTCTGTTACAAACCTGCTGCTGATTCTGTATGTCCTTTTCCCCATTTCAACATGGAGTGTATATAGCTCCTATAATGTTCCTCCTCTATAAAGGCCTGGAAGAGACCTCAGTCCAACTCATTGGTTTTATAGGAAGAGATGGCTTGCTTAAGGTTGCAAAGCATCTGCAATCAGAACACAGACCTCCTTAATCCTGATTCCAGTCTTATTTTTATTTTTTTCTGTTACAGACTGAATTTTTGTGTCTCCCTAAAATCACCCATTGAAATCAATCCCCAACGTGATGGTGTTTGCAGGTTGGACATTTAGGAGGTGATTAGGTCATGAAGGTAGAACCCTCATGAAGGAGTGTAGTGTCTTATAAGAGAGACACCAGAGAGCTCCCTCACCCCTTTCACCATTTAAAGGCACAGCAGAAAAACAACTGTCTATGAACCAGGAAGCAGGCTCTCACCAGACACTGAATCAGCCAGCATCTTAGTCTTGACTTTCCAGCCAGCAGAGCTGTGAGAAGTACATTTCTAGTGTTTATAAGCCACCTGGCCTATTGTACTTTGTTATATACATTTTTCATTTGTTAGCCCAAATGGACTAAGAAATCTTCTGATATGGACTTTGATGCTCTTGTTGACTATAGGTGCTGTTCTGAAGGATCTCAGTGTTTTAAGTCAACCTATGTATAATTCTTTGATTGTGGCTTTGAATAAATGTCTGGAGTCCTATGTTAGAAGAGAAAGTGTAGAGAGAGAACAATGCCTTTTTACTCGACATTCTCAAAAACAAAAAGAGGAAAATGACTGCAAAGTCAAAATCTAACTTCGTAAAAATCTTTATTTAATTAAAAGTCAGCTACTGAATATTTTACAAATCAGAGTTTACTTAATTTGCCCTGGCTGCTGTGGCTCAGGTGGTTGGAACATTCCAGTACACCAAAAAGGCTGAGGGTTCAATTCCTGGTAAGGCCACATACCTAGACTATAGGTTCAATCTCTGGTTGGAGTGCAAATGGGAAGCAACTAATTGGTGTTTCTCTCTCACATCAATCTCTCTCTCTTTCTCTCTCAAATCAATAAACACATTTTAGAAAGTATTCACTTAATTAAAAGAACTTGTTGATTTTTCAATGCAGTGTAAGTGCTATAATATTACCTTGTTATTTTTATTTGCATAGTGAATAAAATATTTCTTCATGCTTGGATAGGTTCTACTCAGATTTTCAGAAAGGCCAGCTCCTCTGAAAATGGACTGTATTTTGCAGGGGGTCTTTGCCATATAGATGGATATCTTCTGCTGTATATTTGTGAACCTTTGGTTTTTGAAGATAACCCTTCAATAGAGTTGCTTCCTGAGCATATGCATTTAGTTGAAAAGATAAATGTGTGGTAAGAAGCCCTTACCCACCTCTGGTTAAGAATTTTTGTTAATGTGTTCTAGGTAAGGGTCCTGTCTGCTTCAATAGCTCTTATCGCTATTTAAAAATAAACAGCAATTGGGTTTTGTCCATATGGAAAATGCAGGCTTTTTGTGATGAATATATTTGGGACTAAGATGCATTGTTATCACCTTCTTTCTTTCCCCTTCCTCCTTTAATGGCTCATTGAGGTATCTTAGCCCAGCTATTCAAGACCACCAATAAAGTTATTCTGGACTGTTCTCCCACTGTGGGCTCCTTTGAACTTCTCTGTGTTTTTCTGTGGGTTCCTATAATTGGATCAGACACGTCACTAAGATCTTATATCTTTTTTCCCCCCTAAAATGTGAAGTATCCTAACACTCAGACACATATCTACATGTGTATATTGATTAATCAGCAAACTGGGAGTACAAATGACAGACCTCAGGGAACAAAGCTTGCTCCATGAGCCAATTTGGAACCACCTGGTCAGGGAACCCCAGGTAGAATATGTGGTCTCTGGCATGTTCTAAATATTCAAAATATCTTCTTATCCTTCCTAACTCTCTTTTCAGAGTTGAAATTATACTCAGAGGGGAAATTATAATAAGAAAGCCCTTGGAAAAAAGCCCTAAAAACAATAATTCAGAAGTTTAAACTACAAGTAAGTTGTTCTGAATTCTAATTATTATTATAGAAAAACACTTATGAAGTGCCTTCTTGCCCATATCAATATGCTAAATGTTGTGTATCTTCTAGAAATATTGCCCTGATCCTTGGAATTTCAGATAACCCATTATCTTCCTTTCTCCTTCCAGAGAATATTTTTGCCCCTTATCACAGGGTTGTAATACCATCTTCATTTATTCTCATGGGTATTTAAACTCTTTATTGAGCTTGTTTAGTGGTTTGTATATTTTGGATAGCTGTCTGATCTGGATTATAAATTGTTTCAAAGTAAGTTTATTTCAGGACCTTAGCTCTCTACTTTAGCAAGAGAATAAACTCAGCACCCTTGGTCTGATGTTCTCTGATGCTTCAGAGCACATGCAAATTTGATTACTGAGTGTTGGAAAGGAGGGTTATTTGGGTCTGCCTTATCATAACTTCTTCCCGCTGGTATTTGTCCTAATTCTCTATACACACATTGAACTGGAGGCCTGTGTTTAATAGCATGTTTCAGATACATTATGGAACGGAATGGGTTAAGTGTCACAAACAAAAGTAGAACTGAGACACATCCTCAGTGTGAACTAAGTCTGAGGAGTAAGACCCTATTTTCTTGGATATTGTCTATTAAATAATTATTATGATAAAAATAATATTTAATATGCTATTTTAAAAATATATTTTATTGGTTTTGCTATTACAGTTGTCCCATTCCCCCCCTGCCCCCACCACCTTATTTTCTTCTGCCTGGCACCCTTTCTCACACCTTCATTCCCCCACTTAGTTCATGTCTGTGGGTCATACATGTAAGTTCTTTGGCTTCTCCATTTCCTATACTATTCTTAACCTCCCCCTATTTTGTATCTACCATTTATGCTTCTTATTCTCTGTACCTTTCCCCTATTACTCCCCTTCCCCTCCCCACTGACAACCCTCCATGTGCTCTCCATTTCTGTGATTCTGTTCTTTTTCTAGTTGTTTGCTTAGTTTGTTTTTATAGGTTCAGTTGTTGATACTTTGTTTGTTGTCATTTTACTGTTCACATTTTTGATCTTCTTTTTCTTAGATAAATCCCTATAATATTTCATGTAATAAGAGCTTGATGATGATGAACTCCTTTTTCTCAACCTTATCTGGGAAACGCTTTATCTGCCCTTCCATTCTAAATGATAGCTTTGCTGGATTGTGTAATCTTGGATGTAGGTCATGGCCTTTCATGACTTTGAACACTTCTTTCCAGCCCCTTCTTGCCTGCAAGATTTTTTTTTTGAGAATGAGCTAATAGTCTTATGGGAACTCCTTTGTAGGTAACTGTCTCCTTTTCTCTTGCAGCTTTGAAGATTCTCTCCTTATCTTTAATCTTGGGTAATGCAATTATGATGTGTTCCTCCTTGGGTCCAACTTCTTTGGGACTCTCTGAACTTCCTGGACTTCTTGGGAGTCTATTTCCTTTGCCAGATTAGGGAAGTTCTCTTTTATTATATTTTCAATTTCCTGGTTTTCCTCTTCTCCTTCTGACACCCCTATGATTTGGGTGTTGGAACATTTAAAGTTGTCCCAGAGGTTCCTAAGCCCCTCCTCATTTTTTTTTTTTAATCTTGTTTTCTTCATTCAGTTCTGGTTGAATGTTTATTTCTTCCATCTACTTCAAACTGTTGATTTGAGTCCCAGTTTCCAACAGGGAACTGTTGTTTCCCTGTACATTTTCCTTTATTTCATTTTTTATTGCCTTCACCTTTTCCCCTTATTTTGTGACCATATTCAACCAATTCTGTGAGCATCCTGATTACCAGTGTTTTGAACTGTGCATCTGATATTTTGGCTATCTTTTCATTGCTTAGTTGTATTTTTTTCTGGAGCCTTGATCTGTTTTTTCATTTGGGACTTATTTTTTGTCTCTGCATAAGAGTTATATTATACGGGGTCAAGCCTTAGGTAATCATCAGGGCAGGGCAACCCATGTTGCTGGGCTGTGGCAGTGTATGTGGGCGAGGGGTCTGAGAGGGAACAATGCTGCTGGTTTGGCTTTTGGTAGGCTTTTAGTCACTTCCCCCACTGCCCACAGGCAAATTGGGCCCTTCTGGTGCTGATTCTTGGGTGGGTGGGTTTGTGTACATTCTAGGACCCTGTGGGTCTCTCCAATAAACTCTCCTGTGAGGCTGGGAGTTTCTCCCACCACTGCAAACCCCACAGGCTTTTATAGTCAGAGGTTTTGAGGCTTTATTTCCCCATGCTGGAACCCTGGGTTGCATGGTCTGTCTTGCTCCCCAGTTTTTCCTCCCAGTTTATCCGAATGCAAATGTGGGAATGCCTGTTCTGCCAACTGCCACCTCGCCTTCCCAGGTTCTCCAGCTGCCACTTCGCTGTATGTACTCTCCACCCAGCTGCCTGTCTCCACCCCTCCTACCAGTCTGGATGAGTGTTTCTTTTATTCCTTGGTTGTTAGACTTCCATACAGTTTGATTTTCTGGCAGTTCTGGTTGTTTTTTATTTTTAAATTTGCTGTTGTCATCCTCCTTTTGGTTGTGTGAGGAGGTACATTATATCTGCCTGTGTCTCCATCTTGGTCAGAAGTCCTTAATATGCTCTTTATTAAACACTATGAGTCAAACTCTACACTACGTGCTTTCTTTTTTTCTTTTCTTTCTTTCTTTTTTTATTGTTGTTCAAGTACAATTGTCTCCATTCTCCCCCACTCTCCCCCACCCCACCTCCCACCCTCAATCCTACCTGCCTTTGGCTTTGTTCATGGGTCCTTTATACGTGTTCCCTGATGACCCTTCTCCTTTCCACCATTTTCCTCCATACCCCTCCCTTCTGGTTACTGTCAGCTTGTTCTTTATTTCAATGTCTCTGGTTATATTTTGCTTGCTTGTTTGTTTTGTTGATTAGGTTCTACTTATGTGCTAGTGTAATTTACTACTCACCACAATTCTATGGTTTAGCTACTATTATTAGCCCCTTTAGGGGAAAGTAAATTCAGACTGATGAAGGTCAGGTGCTTGCCTAAAGTCATACAGTGAATGGGGTTGGGCTAGGAACCCTGAGTGTCTGGCTCCAGAACCCTTGCTTTTAACCACTAATGAACATAACCCCAGTTTACTGGCTGCTTTGAAATTATATCATCTATTTTAGAGAAATAAAACCATGTGTGCACTGCTGGAAAGTTCTAGATTGGACAGTATGGCATGACTCGTTAAGAACTCAGGCCTGAGGGTCAGGTCATGGTGGAATTCAGCTCTGCCTTTTGGGAGCTGGATGAACTAGGCTAATTATGTAAACTCTGAGAATTCATCTGAGAAATGGGGAAAAAATAATAGTGCCTGCCACACAGGGTGGTTCTGAGGTTTGATTGAGATAATGTGCACAAAGCATTTCACAGTGTCTGGCACAAGTTATCCTTAAATAGTGATGATTACTATTATTACTAAGAGTCCTTGTGTTTGGCAAGTGAAGCTTTGACACCCAGAGACAGGATTCAGCTCCAAGTTCCCTATGTAGCCCCAGTGGGTGGTCAGAAAGGGGCAATCATTTTCCCCACTCCAAGCAAAGCTAAAGTTTTCTCAGAAAAAGGTCCAGGCTCAGCCCAATGCAGAGTTTGCCACTGTGATGCTTGATGCTGGCTCCACATTAGAATCACCTGGAAGCTTTGAAAACTCTTGATGCCTGGGAGCACCTCAGATGATTAAATCAGAATTCCTAGAGCATGAGTATATGTTAAAGCTCCCCGGGTGAATCCAATGTACAAGTCAAACTTGAGAACCATTTTCTGGTGACTGAAAGATGATCCTAGATGCTGGCCTTCAGCATGATAAGCACTACACACCTGAGAAATTCAGGAGTCAGAGAGGCTGATAAAGAAAATCATATTAGTTTCCAGGCATTCTGCATACAACTTCCTAGAACAGTTGGTGAGATAGTGTGAATCTTTTGGACAGATCTTGCAGCAGTGGCATCAGTTAGAAATACTATGTGCTGGATGGAGAATTTGAATAAAAATTCAAACCTAGATTTTAGTCCAGTTCTACATTTCCAAGCTTGAACATATCACATGCCATGTTGGAGCCTCAGTTTCTCCAGCATGATGGGAATCATGATGCCTGGGCCACCTAAACAAGTATTCGTCACATTTCTTAAGTACCTGTCATTGGGGAGGGGTACTCCTGCCCTTCTATTATTCACTTCCTAGATTCTGCCCCAGGGAGAAAGGTCTACTGAAACAATTGATCTGAGTTTAGGGTTTTCCCTGGGAGAGGGGAATGCTATAGAGGCAGAAACCTAAATTTCACCTATTCTGTAGCACCTCCTGCTCTTATGTGGGAAGCATTTAAGATAGTTTGCTTATGTCCAGCTGAGAGGGTAGAACTCACTTCAGTCCCAACATTCCTAATTGATGGGCAATAATTTAAGTAGGTTCTCAGCATAGTTTACTTCAACTTTGGAGTAATTTTTTCCCAGTTAGCTACTGTTTTTGTGTTACAGTTTCTTGTAGAAGGAACACTGATGTAGGAGGGTAATGACAGGATTATCTTACTCCTTTCTGGAGTCAACATCACTGTACTAGAAGGAGTTGTGTGTGTGCAGATGTGTATTTTGGAGAGAGGGATAGATATAAAGGAAACCTAGAATTTAACAGGGGAGAAAAGTCATGTACAAGGATATTCATGAAGTTAAACCACATTCTTACACCATACACAAGAATATACTCAAAATGGATTAAAAACTTAAATGTAAAACCCTAGACCATAAAAATACTAGAAAAAGCATAGGCATTAAAAACTCAGACATTTTTTTAGCAATATTTTTTTCTGATATGTCTCCTTGGGCAAGGGAAACAAGAGAAAAGATAAACAAATGGGACTACATCAAACTAAAAAGTTTTTGCACAGCAAAGGAAATCATCAACAAAATGAAAAGACAACACACTGAATGAGAGAACAAATTCACCAATGATACATCTGATAAGGAATTAATATCCAAGGTTTATAAAGAACTTATATAACTCACCCACCCTCCCCCCAAAAAATAACCCCAATCCAATGAAAAAATGGGCAAAGGATCTGAATAGACACTTTTCCAAAGAGGACTTAGAGATGGCTGATATACATATGAAAAGATGCTCAGTGTCACTAATTATCAGAGAACTATAAATGAAAACCACAATGAGATATCACCTCACATCTGTCAGAATGGGTATCATCAATAAATTCACAAACTAAGTGTTGGAGAGTATGTGGAAAAAAGAGAATGCTCATGCACTATTGGTGGGAATGCAGACTGGTGCAGCCATCCACTATGGAAAACAGTATGGAGTTTTCTCAAAAAATTAAAAATGGAACTGCCTTATGACCCGGTAATTCCACTTCTGGAAATATATCTGAAGAAATCCAAAACACTGACTTGAAAGAATATATGTACCCCAATATTCATAGCAGCATTATTTATAATAGCCAAGATATGGAAGCAGCCCAAGTGTCCACCAGTAGATAAGTGGATAAAAGAGCAGTGGTACATTTATACAATAAAATGCTACTCAACCATAAAAAAGAAAGGAATCTTACCTTTTGTGATAGCATGGATGGACCTGGAGAGTGTTATGCTAAGTGAAATAAGCCAAGCAGAGAAAGACAAAAACCATATGATTTCACTTATATGTGGAATCCAAAGAACAATTTAAACAAAAAAAAATAGAAATAGACTCATAGATACAGAAAACAGACTGACAGCTGTTAGAGGGGAGGGAGCTTAGGGGGCTGAGTCAGAGAGCTGAAGGGATTAAGTAAACCCCCCAAAACTCAGAGACACAGACAACAGTATGGTGGTCACCAGAAGGAAGGGGGCTGGTGGTGTAGTAAAGGGGGGCAAAAGGGGTCAAATATATGGTGATGGAAGATGACTGGACTTTGGGTGGTTGGCACACAATACGATATCCAAAGATGTATTAGAGAATTTTACACTTGAAACCTATATAATTTTATTAACCAATGTTACCCCAATAAATTTAATTAAAAAGAAAAAATGCTTCAACTAATTATTTTTTAATGAAGATTTTATTTATTTATTTTTAGAGAGAGGGGGAGGGAGGGAGAAATAGAGAAACATTGATATGTGAGAGAGACATCAATCAGCCAGCAACCCAGGCACATGCCCTGACTGAGAATTGAACTGGTGACCTTTCAGTTTGCAATTTGGCCCTCAATCTGAGCCACACCAGTCAGGGAGCTTCAACTAAATCTAATTTTGAAATACAAACATATAACAATTGCTCAGTTAAAGGCTTTTAATTCTAATGGCTTTTGAAAAATTATGTCATCTTTTGGTCTCTTCCTTCCCCTGTTTTTGGTTTCTGTATGATGACTTTTTCACCTATATACACACTACATAAGTGCAATATAAAAAGTATATTTTTACATATGGGTTTGGCAAAATACACTCACTAATGTATACGACACAGCAGTTTCTAGTCAGAGAGTATCAGATGGAGTAAATTTGAGTTTCACATCATCTTTGATGAAACAAAAATGTTTTGCTTTGTGTGCAAATGCCAAATGCCAGGGATGAAGTGTTAGCACCTTCTCACGACTCTCCAGCAATTGCATGTGTGTGCTAGTTCCACATTTTGAAGTGTTCTAATTTAGCTTTTATTTTGCCTGGAGGGTGTTTTTCTGTGTATAACTTTATTTTCAAGTACAATTTTAGTGCAAGATAACCATGAGCCCCTAAAAGGTTGAAAAATTGATAAAGAAAAGGATGTAGAAAGAAGGAAAAAATGACTACAATAAACCTTCATCATATTCACATTATATTTTATGTGCAAACTCTATTTAGTTTCAAATTGTTGTTTATTACCTATATACCATACTTGTTTTCATTGTTCAATTGCTGTACCTTATTTTTTTTAAACCTGAGAAAATGGTCTGGGTGTCTTGATTTGGAATGGGACAATCACAATGTTTCCCATTCTAATAAATGGATTTTTTTTACTTAATGGCTTTTCACTTTGCAGTCAGTTTTTCCAGGAATAAACATTAAGTCCTTAATAGGGATCAGTGTATCAATCTGTCAGCCAAAACAAAGGCTGTCTGAGGACTAGATTTGGCCAGCAGGATACTACATTTAATGAAATAATAGCTGCAAAAGTACTGTAAAAAATGTTAAAGTGCTGAACAAGCATGAGGGTGGTTATTCCAGGACTTCCATGGTACAGGGTTGGGGGCAGCACTTCTATTCCTTAGGGACAACCGTGTTTCATTATCATCCCTTTCCTCACAGGTTTTTCTAGCCCTCCCCTTCGTGATCCACAGGGTCTGGAATCAAATTTGAAATTTGCCCATTTCTTTCTGAGACCAGACAGCTTTGTGAGCCTCCTGGTGAAGCTAGGAACCTGGACGTGGGCTCGTTAATTGTCTGGGTGTTGTGTGGGTCAGTGAACAGAGATTTGGGAGTTAGGAGGTTGGGGTGGGCTCGGGCTTTGGCTGTGCTGCATGGTTTGACTTTAAGGAAATCGCTTAACTTCATTGTACTCAGTGACTATTTATTATTATTATTATTATTATTATTCTATTATTAACATTATCAACATTTTGTAAGCCTTAGGCTAAATGAGAAGATCTCTAAGTTTTTTTGCATAAGCAGAATCCTTTAAAGTCAGGCATGGTGTTCTTTTTTTTTTTTTTTCTTTGAAATTTAGAAACAGATTTTATTAAGATCTGAAATACAGTTCCTAAAATATCAACTTCTCCAGAAAACCGTGGCTACACAATAATGCATTGCCTCTATCATGTTAGAACGTGCATTAGACTCAAATACAAAAACCATGAGACAAACCACCATCCTTCAACAATTAGAGCAAAGATAGAATGCCTAAGGAACAACATAGATGGACTTGCAGAGGATGGGCTGTTTTACTTCAAGCACCATTTAAAAAAAAGAGCACAAATGCATGGGTTTTCGGGTATATACATTAAGTTGAACCTTTGGCACTAGGAACCAGGGCATTTTATCACATAGCATTAACACATAATTAGAAAATTGTGTAGTGTCAAAGGGGCAGAACCACCAGCATTTAAGCAGTGTTGTCAACTATGCAAGAAAATGTTCTACTGAATGTTTCTTCTTTGCCTAATTACTGCATACACTGGTAGCAACTTTGAAGTGAGGAAAGGAGCTTGCACTCCTTATATTTTCTGTTTAAAATAAAACAGAAAAACTCAAATACAAGCCCTGTTAAACATTAATAATTTTAAGGAACATCAATTATACAAGAAAAAGACTAAATGAAAAGAGTGTTTACAGATACCAGACATAATAGTTGAGTGGTCAGTAGACCCTCACAGGGCTTTGTGGTGGTACTCAGCAGAAGCCACTTTATAATCACTGGCAGTAAACAGAGATGCAGCATTCTTTGCCAGATACTTTAGGAAATCATGCAAATAACCCAACAATAATGCAAGGCTCTTCTCATCAAGGGGCGTATATGCCAACATTGCCCCAGTTCTTACAAATAATCTCAGTAGGTGTGGTGCGCCATAAACCTGGGACATTGGCGCATCAGGGTAAGCCAAGAGGATTTCAGCATATTGGGGCCTCTCAAATTTGTAGAGCAGCTGAGTGCCCAACATCACATTGAAGTATTCTTTTATTCCTGCAACAACTTCATTCACTGCATATTCCTTATTGTCGACATTTCCTTGTGATCTCTTGCAACTTGCGTACTCTTCTAGAATGGCATCTACATTTTTCTTAGCCGGGAGTTGAAACAGCTGCTTCTGCCTGGTAACTAAGTCCCAGTCCTCAACAAGCCATGGTTTTAGTTCTTCAGGGATCTTCACTTTGACTTCCATTCTATTCTTAAATGTCTCCTCGCTTTCAACAGTGGGGTCAGCCCGGGCCCTTTTCTTCCTAGGTGGCTGAGGGGCTTCGCTGGTACTGCCACCATCTCCGTTTCCAGGAGTCTTCTGTTTATTCTTTCTGGTCTTCCTCACAGATCCTGAAGGGGGATTATCTGCAGAGCGACCCCCCCATCTGCCTGGGAGGGCTGGTTCCAGATTTTTCTGCTGTGGACCAGCTGTTTTCTTTCCTGATGAGGCCCCTCTCATCTTACTTCTCTGCATATTGCTTCTAGTTGGTTTTTTGAAGTTGTCTTCTTCTGTAGGTTGTTGTCCACGAGTTTGAGAACCCTGCTTTCTGGAACTCATTCAACCCTGTTTTTATTTCAACCAGTAATCCTCTTCCCTCTTGCTCTTCCAAGAACTAGTGTTCTCTCAAATGGAATCTTACAGATCTTTCAGGATGGTCTGGAAGGATGAGGTGGGAGATACAACCCAATATTCTGTAATCAGGATCAGATCTTCTGATCCTTATCATACAGCAAACTTAGCTTTTCTGATAGTGGCCTGAAACGAGAATCCAGTTCATTCCAGCAGCCGACGTGTGATCACTGCCGTCCCTCGAACAGCCATAGTAGGCATGGTGTTCTTATTGTCAACACTTGTTCCTTCATTGAACATCAAAGCCTTACTGAGGACCAGAGACATCATTCTAGGCACTGAGGGTTGAACAGTTAGCCAAAGAGAAAGAATCCTTGCTCTCAGTGAGCTCACATACTTATGGTTGCATCAGAGATAATCTTCCCTGCTTGTTTAATACCTGCTACTACCTGGGTAAATGTATTCAGGTACTCCATAGAGAGCCACTAAGTATTCAGGAAAAAAGGTATTCTCAGTGGTATACAGGAATTAAAAGGAAGTCTTAAAAAATTCAGCGTGAATTTACCTGGGCTAGTGAGTGACATTGACTGGGAGGTCTGAGACACCAACTTTGTAAATTGGTTTGTTTTTTGTTGGCACTTACAAGGCGCTGCTGGTCACAGATGAATGGCTAGCATCGGGCCCAGACAGTGTTTTCACATTGAGCCATGTTTTAGCAGACTGGTGAATCAGGCTGAGGGATAAAATGGTCATGTGGGTAACCACATCGATAAGCTGAAACTAGTCAAATCATGAAGAAATCAGTAGTGTTACATTTATGAGTGATTCTCTCTAAAAGATGTCCATTCTCTACTTTCAGGGAAGCTTGGTAAAACATCTTTCCTTGGTGAAAATAGCTTCTTTTTACTTTCCCTTTGAGGACTTAATGTTTAAAATACTTTTGGCACATTTCTCTCCTTCTAATTCATCTTGTTTTTCTTCCACCTCTTCCTATTTTTTCTTCTTTCTCCTGTTTTTTCTTTGTTTCTTTTCCCTTCTGCTCCTCTTCCTCCTTCCTCAAGTAGAAAATGATTACAAGGATCTGTGATAAATTAATGTTCCCATTGGGGATTTAAAATGTAACATTTCCAAATGCCCCCAAGAAAATTAAGCTAAGGTAAGTTTGACATGAAGGACCCTGAGCATCACATCTGCTTTTCTAAATAGAAGAAAGGCCAGAGATACCTCAAGAAAGAGCTGAAGAACATAGCACCATAGTACTCCTGTGTTGCTTTAAACCAGGAAGATCTCTGTTTAAACTAAAACAGTTAAATGCTTACCATCATCTAGAAACGGATCAATCATAAGAGCATAATTGGTTATAGCAACAGAGGCTGTCTTAATAGACCATTGCCAAGTGGTTAGAAAATGACAACAACAAAAACAGCAAAAAATGACTAAGATTTATTGTTAAGAAATAGCAGCCCCTTAGTTAATATCTCTGAGGTAAGTCAATTGGACTGTATCTTTTCCTTTGTAATTGTTGATGGACCATTGCCTTGATGAGGTTTCTCTGTGCTTGCATGCATTTAGTTCACTGAGATCCTTCACCAAAAATGCCCTGGTTAAAGTCATTCCTCCACTTACCCTAAGGATGCTGTTGAAAATGGGACTACATCCTGCAGTGTCTTGTATATGAAATCTCATGTGAAAAAAATTTTTTCTTCCTGCTGAGTGCTTAGAAAGACTTGGCTTCTTTTAAAGAGCTATTTTTAGGTATTTTATGTTTTTGGTCTGTTTGGACAATAAGAGCTACCCACGTCTCTATTTTCCCTTTGGTTTCCAGGATGCTGAGAGTCAAATCTGATAGTCAACCAACCTCATGGCTTGCATATCCATTGGTATCCATTCCTCATCCTTGGTCTTTTCCTACTCTTATTTATATTTCATTTCTGATCTGGATTGTTAAAACTTACCATCCCTCTCCCATAACATGTTGCTATGCTTTCACAAGGGATAGCCTCAAATCATTTGTGAAATTCCTGTCTTTCTACCCAAACTGGCATTAACTGGGCTCAGGTTCTCATGTGTCTCAGGGGAGTTTCTGCAGCGGTCTCCCATTTGAGCTCACAGCCTCCTGAGTTATCTCCATGCTGTCCTTTTTGCTGGAGTTCTCATCTGAGAGTTCAGATCTAAGCATGATGCTTCCGTGTTTAAAACCCTGCCTGGACTCCCCTCTCTCCATGGAAAAACCTAGTTACCTATGATCTGCCCTAACTATGGCTCTAGTCTTAATATATGCTCCTTTTTATATACTCCATACTTCTGTAAATTTTATTGAGTAACAATATAATTGTTAAAATTTTCACTGCAGTAGTAATTTTTATACCCAGGAGCATGGGAATTTAGCAGACTTCCTTTATCAAAACTGGATGCATAATACATCCATCTATCTGAGATGAAAGGGAGTACACAAGGGATTGAAGGATAGAAACACTGTCAATTGGTTGAGGCTACGTGACACCAGTTTGGCAAGTTAGTCATATCTAGAAGCCAATTAACTGTACCAAACATTTGTCAACCTAAATATTTTCTAGGCTTCTTCCTTATACTTTCTTTATGCCAGAGGGAATTGAGAGCATAAATAGCTCCCTACCAACTTTCTTTCTTGATCTCAACTTCCTCCCTAAACCTCTTTGTCACTTTCTTTCGGTTAGAAGCAAGATAGTTTTACATACTATAGTTCAGTTGGAGTTAATTTTTTTTGTAGTCTCTGGGTTAGCCAGCTATGCCATCCTGATTAATTTCAGTTTTAGAATTCTGGATAAAATGAGAGGGCTAGATTGGGTTGTCTCAAACCATCCTTTCAGTTTTCTAAATCTAAATGGAATGTTCTTTAAAAAAGAATAAGCAAAGATAGATATCTTCTTAGGCATTCATTGATTAGGAAATATTTATTGAGCACCCATTGTACACCAAACAAGGTATAACCTATGGGATACAGAGTTCAAGATACAATTATTTTGCCATCACAGGGCTGGAAGTTTAATTGGGGATTTACCTAAATATCCATAGCACAAGGTAGAATGTATTAGAGTGTATTAGAGTGTTAGAGTGAGGTCAGCCTGTATATCATCTGGCCTCTCCTTCTCAAAGAATGTCCATGGGCTAGCAGCTTCAGATTCACATGGATAGAATCTCAAGCCCTACTTTTGACCCACTGAATCAAAACCTTCATTTTAACCAGATCCCCAAGTGACTAATATTCTTGTAAAAAATTGAGAAGCAGAGATCTTGTCCAAATTCATCATTTTATGGCTGTATAAACAGGTCCTGAAGGATGAAATAACTTTGCTGCTTCAGTGGGAGAGTTAGGACTCAAATCCACAACCCCTGATTCTTGGTGGGACATGTCTACAGTGTGTCATTTCTTGTTATAAGGTACTAAGGGATTTCAGAGAAAAGCAATAATTGGAAACTATGTTCATTTTGATTATAACATATACCCATGAACCCAAACTTTGCAATGCAAGCCAGATTGGGGGATTCAGCCTGATTTAGCCTGCTGTCCTTGCTTGGATCACATTAACTGCTCTCTCTCACTAACAAAATCAATGCCATGTCTCATCCTTACACTCTCTTTAAAATGCAGAAATGTTGACAGTCACCAAAGGGGAGAGGAAACTTCCTGCTCCTGCAGAAGAAATTCCCAGGCTAGGTTAATACTTTGTCATCAGATCTATCACCATCAATGGGGGAAAAACCCAAATATCTCCAAGCACACACTCTACTGAGAGAGGGTCACAAAAATCATCTGCCTACATGTGCAGCCTGTGGAAAGGACTCCCCAAAATGGGCCCTGTAGGCTAAGTGGAAAACATGAAAGTGAAATGAGATTCCAGTTTCTCAATGAGCCTTTCTGTGTCCTAGCAGGTAGAAACAGTTCTACCCAGCTTTGGTAGAGAATTCACAGGGTTAACAACTAAAGAATGGAGTTCTTGTAATCAATATAGTCCTCTGGCTTTATTGATTAGAATCACCTGCTTATTTTGCAGCTAAGATTTTTTTTTTATCCCATTCAAAACAAAGACACCCTAGGGGACCATTAAGTAAATAGGCATTTAAGACTTTTTTCATTGCTAAGAAAGTAGTTAATTATTATTAGTGCCTAAAAGTCTCAATTCAGACAGAACACCTGAATGAACACACTGCCGAAATGGTAGTGACATGTCTGCTATAAATGGATGCCAATTTGCAGTTTATTGAAAAAATGCTGCCTTCTCCTTAGAGTTGTTGGGGAGGGGTGTGACTCCACATTTAACTCCTGAAAAAAAATGAGGCTTGGCAGAGTTCTTCTTCAAAGGAGCTGGGCTGGAACAGTTTTTCCAAACACCGCACATCCCTGGTGGATACCACTGTTGTATGCACAAGTAGTTCACTCCAGAACCTGACTAAAGAAACAGATTGCCAGTATGGGAACCCTCTTAAGATATTAGGTCAATTTTATTTTATTCAGAGAGCATTCATTGTTCTGCTTCAGGAAAACAAGTCAAATGCAGATTGAATAACTTGCTTCTTCTTGTTTGGGATGATAGGATTCAATACCACTTACTGATCTATTATTTCTCCTTGTTTGTTAATTACAAAAAAAAAAATCAGCACATGTACATTTTATGGAGCATCTCCTATGTGTAAGCAATTGTGCACAGTACTTTTAAAGTATAATGATAATACCTGGAGCTTATTAGTATTTTTGTATTTACAAAATAGTTTCATATTTGATCTTCATAACATGCTTCTGGATTCACAAGTCAGAGGTATACTCACCACATTTGGCAAAATCCTTGAGACATTGAGTGGCCAGATGAGCCAGCAATTTTACTCCTAGGGATATACCCAAGAGAATTGAAAACATATGTTCACACAAAAACTGGTACATACACATTCACAGCAGCATTATACATAACAGCCTAAAATGTGGAAACAATCCAAACAAGCTTCAGTGGATGAATGGATAAACAAAATGTAGTATATACATACAATGGAAAAATATTTATCAATAATAGGGAATGAATTACTGATGCATGTTTCAATATGGATGAACTTTGAAAACATTATTATACATGAAAGAATACAGACACAAAAGGCCACACATTGTATGATTTCATTTACATGAAGTATCCAGAATAGGCAAATTCATAGAGACAGAAAGTAGATAGATTAGTGATTGCCACAGGCTAGGAGTGGGTGTGGGGAATTGAGGACAACTGCCAATGGGTTTTGAGTTTCTTTTTGGGGTGGTAAAAATGTTATAGAATTAGAAAGTGGTGATAGTTGCACAACCTTGTGGATATACTAAAAATCATTAAACTGTGTACTTTACAAGTGAATTGTATGGTATGTAATTATATCTCAACTAAAGATAATGTTTTTACTAGTGACTTACTCTGTGGCAGAAATATGGCAAGTACTCATGTTTTTTAAATGCCAAACAATTCTTCAGGTTCTGTCACCTGACAGAACTCGTACTTGTCTTCAAGGACCTTGCATACATGTATATGAAAAGATAAAAACTGGGAAATAAATGATAGGTCAGAATGAGTGGTATAAATGAAGAGTCCTCCAAGTTGGCTCTCAAAGTGAGATTTTTGGGACCTACTCCTGGAAGTTTGCAATTGATAGGTCTGTGATATATTCCTAGTACTCTATATTTTTATTTTGTTTTATTGAATTTTTAAAACTATATTTTATTTTTGTTCTGCTTTGTTGAATTAAAAATTTTTAATTGAATTTATTGGCATGGCATTGGTAAATAAGATTATAAAGGTTTTAGGTGTACAATTCTATAATAAATCATCCATATTGAGTGTGTTCACCACCCCAAGGAAAGTCTCTTCTATCACCATTTATCCCCCCTTTAGCCTCTTTTACCTCCCCCCACCCCCTTTCTCTCTGCTAATCACCATACTTATGTCTATGTCTACAAGATTTTCTTTTCTTTGTGTATGGAGGTGACTCATACATATCGTGTTTTCTTCCCCTTCTTGCCACTTTGGAAGATTATCTTTCCCTAGCCCCTTTAAGTGGGTGTACCATGTGGCTGAATGGTTAGAAGGTTGAGGGTGGAAGTGAAATATATCACTTCTGGAATAAAGCATGTCATTGTCAGCAATAGTACTTCGAGCATTCTCTTCCAGTGTTGCGTCAAACAAGGAGGCTATATATTCTGGGTAGTTCAGGTATAGGATGGTGCAGTCTTTATTAGCCTAGATCTCTGAGTCACTGTATGGAACAAAATGGCACTAAAATTTCTGAGATCTGCAGTGGGCTTTGCATCAGCAGTAAATGGACCTTTGTAATGTTAAGCTGTTGTGGCATTGGAGTGATTGTTACCATAGTACAATCTACCCTAGGTTGGAGTGTTTGTTACTGTTACCATAGTACAATCTACCCTATCCTTAAGTAGGAGATTCCAATGGTCAACTAGGTTTGGGAATCAATAGCAGAGATAATAAGTGCTAAAGAATTAAAGATTGAGAATACCACCTAAGGCTGGGGGTGATCAGGAAAGGCTTAATAGGAGAATTTGAGCTGGGCCTTGAAAGATGGATAAGATTGGGATGAGGAGGAGTAAATAGGATAGTCCAGACAGGAGAGGTGACACAAATGGTAGGAAAGGGGCGACACCAAAATGATATAGTTCATCTGGTTTCTTTTCTCTTAAAAGTGAATTGACTTCTCTTTTGAAAACTGCTTAGAAGTGAGATGCTTCAACTGTCTTTTGCCAAATATTTTCTAGTTGGAGAAACTGAAATAACAATCCATGTGCAGTCTTATTCAATGACTCTTTCAAGAAACATTGAATTATTTTAGTGCTTTGTTCTGATGAATGATTGTGCTGAATTCTCCTTGGAATATAAGCACATCATTTTCAGTGGAATTAGGGAAGTTAGATGCTGGAAGACTTGAATGCCAAGCTGAAGTTATCCTCCCCCCACATTGAGGAAAACCTCACATGTTTTCCTTGGGTGATATCCAGGTAATTATTTTCTTTCTATCTGAAATAGCAACCTATGCTGCCAGCAGGCTCTGATTCCTCACTTCTACCCAGCTGTCTCTTCCCTTTTCTGTTTGTTCTCAGCTTCCCTTCTCCCTCCCCCAACCTTTCAAGACACGAGATCAGTGAGGAGGAGAGAAAAGGAACTGGTATTTATCAAGTGTCAATGTGTGCCACACATGTGTTTGACATGTATCTTCTCCTCTACTCCTTGATGACAGCACTCTGGAGGCACTGTTTCCCCCCATCTCTGAGGCTGGTAATTAAGGAGCTTGCTTTAAGTACATGATTAGAAAGTGGTGGAACCAGGACTCAAACTGAAGCCTCTTTGACTTTGATATCCTTTATGTGATACTACATTGCCTTCGGTGAGCTGGAAGCAATGCAGTTTCCTAACCTGTTTTCCTTTAAACCACATCACATAAAGTCCTCAATAGGAAAGTAAGGGTGATAGATGCAAGTCTTTCCATCTCTCACGAGGTACATGTATTCTTGCTTAAGCAGGTCTTACTCTCCGTGGCAAGAACTTGCAAAAGGAAAGGGGATACCAGTAAAGCTTGATTCCAATAAATTTTACAACCACCTTTTCATTAAGAGTGAATAAATAGATGTGAGACATTAAACATTAACAAAATGCTCTTGCCCTATTTCAACTCTTGGAGAATTCTGAATAATGATGGCATTATTACAAGTATATAGAAGATGGTTTAAATGGATCATAAATACTTCACAGGAGGATGAAAACTGTGGGGATAGCAAAAGATCAGGCCAAGCAACTTATTTCATATACAGGAGACATTCATTAGACAAATATGTAGTAAGTGTCCAACATGTGTGGGAGACTGTTCTAGGTGATGCAGATATAGTAGCAAATGAGACAAAGTCCTGGCTGCCATGGAGTTTACAGTCTGTGGGAATTAAACAATAAACAGGAAAAATAAATTAGTGTCATATATAATAGGCAGAATAATGTCCCTTCCCCAGATGTTTACATCCTAATTTCTGGAACCTGTGAATATGTTGCCTTATGTAACCAGAGAGATTTCAAAAATGTGATTAAATTAAAGACTCTGAGAAGGAGATTATACTAGATTACTCAGATGGGCCCAATCTAATTACTGAGGTTCTTTTTCTTCTTCTTTTTCTCTTTTTTTAAAAAAATTATTTTGTTGTTGTTCAAGCATAGTTGTTTACATTTACCCCCAACCACTACCCCTGCAACACAGCCATCCCCACCTCCCTCCCCTGCTTCTATCCCCACTTGGTTCTGTCCTTTACAGTTGTTCCTGAAAACCCTTACCCCCTTCCCTCCTATTATCCCCTCCCACCCACCTCCCCTCTGGTTACTGTAAGATTGTTTTTAATTTCAATGTCTCTAGTTATATTTTGCTTGCTTGTTTGTTTTGGTGACTAGGTTACACTTAAAGGTGAGATCATATGGTATTTGTCCCTTGCCGCCTGGCTTATTTCACTTAGCATAATTTTCTCCAATTCCATCCATGCTGTCGCAAAGGGTAGGAGCTTCTTCTTTCTTTCTGCTGCATAGTATTCCAATGTGTAAATAAAAAATGGGCAAACAACTTGAACACTTTTCCAAGGAGGACATACAGAGGGCCCAGAGACATGAAAAAATGCTCAGCTTCACTAGCCATCAGAGAGATGCAAATTAAAACCATAATGGGATACCACTTCACACTGGTGAGAATGGCCATCATAAATAAATCAACAAACAACAAGTGCTGGTGAGGTTATGGAGAAAAGAAAACCCAAGTGCACTGTTGGTGAGAATGCAGACTGGTGCAACCACTGTGGGAAACAGTATGGAATTTCCTCAGAAAACTAAAAATGGAACTGCCTTTTGACTGGGCAATTCCACTGCTGGGGTTATATCCTAAGAACTCTGAAACAGAGGTTCTTGAAAGTTGCTGTGGTTAGTGTGACTGTGGATGAGTGGTCAGAGATGCAGTGTTATTGTCTTTGAAGTTGGAGGAAGGGGCTATGTTCCATTTGATGTGGCAGAGTGCTAGAAGCTGAAAAAGGGAAGGAATTGGGTTCTCCCCTAAAGTCTCCAGAAAGAACGTAGCCCTACTAAACTGATTTTAGCCCATGAGAACCATGTCAGACTTCTGAGTTGTGGAACTGTAAGATAATGAATTTGTTGTTTTAAGTCACTAGTCAGGGAGGGCCACTCTTAGGAGATATTGGCAGAAACTTAAAAGATGGGCCAATCAGGTGGGAATCTGCAAAAAGGGTGTTCTAAGCAAAGGAAGCATCACATGGGTCTGGAGGGTGCTGTTCAATGTGCTATGTTGGTGATGTATGAGTTTATCAGAAACAAGGCTCTTGTTCATTCATTCACCAACTCACTCACTCATTCATTCAACAGATATTTACTGAGTATCTCTGATGTGCCAGGCACTGGTCTAGGTGTTGGGATACAGTGGTGAATACATCATTTCCATACTGGTCTGTCCCTTAAGGCTTGGTTTCACCTGGAAGCAGAATTCTCAATTCCAGAGGAAGGTACCAGATCCTCTTCTCTTAAATGATCTCCATAGATCCTAGAGGGTGGTTTGAACCTGTTAACATTCATATAAAATTCACCCAAACTGGGGTATGTTTGCCTGAACATTGGCAGCGTCTGGGAAATTCTTATCTCTGTAGGTTTCAAAAAGTAACCAGTATAAGAGCAATACCATACAATTAAAAATTATATCTATCTTGCTTCAAAATATTTAATATTTTAGTAATGTAGTATTATCAACAATCTTTTATTCACTTTAAATGTATCACATTATATCACATTTTGGCACCTAATGTGCCTGACATGATTTATTCTTTAGATGAGTTGAAGTTTTCTGTAAAGACATGAAATGCCATATCTATGTGGCTAGTCACACACACACACACACACACACACACACACATGCACGCGCACATGCACACACACTGAACATTTCTAACAATCCTTTTTGATTTACTTGATTCCATCCACTTTTCCTCACCAAAATCCTAAAGTTTTTGTTGTTATTGTTGTTGTTAAATTTACTAATTTAGTCGGTGAGAAAGATAAGGAAGACTGTATTGGCGAAGTCACCTATCTCTTCAAACAGCTGATGTTCCCGCAAATCAGAATTGATTTGAATTAAGGTGAATGATAAACGTGCACTGTCAGACCGCCTCCTGGGAACAGACTGGGTGGGCCTTCAGGGTGAATTTTCTTTGTCCTTCTGGCCTCCAGCTGACTCTAGCCTTTCTCTTCTCACCAAAGCGGGCTTTCTCTCCTTGGCCTCCTCCCCTACCCGATTCCCACCGCCAGCCACTGAGGCAGAGGCTGAACTCTTGTGCCAGACTCCAGCCTCAGCCATCCTGAATAGTCACTGATGGGACTTATCCTTCCACGTATCCTGTTAGGCCATGATAGAACTGTTGAGACTGCTGAGCAAGGTTGAATCAGTGTGGGAAACTTAGCAGTTTCGAACCCTGAGATCCTGACCTGTGGGTATTTGGCTTCTTCAAGTGCAAGGGTTGGAGGGAACCACTCAGACTCATGCTTAATGGAACTGAGGAGAAATCCTGGGCCTAGAAGTTTCTCCCTCCCAGTACTGTAACATTTTTAGATGTTCCTCTGAATAGCTCAAGGACAATCTAGGGAATGAACACAAAAGAATGCTGCTCTGGAAATAGAAGAACAAATTTTCTCTTAGTTTCAACTTCCATGGCCCTAGTCTGATGCTTCCTTCAAAATTTATCTCAGAAGTGCCTGGGAATGATTTTTGGTGGCCTACAACTCCTACAACAGATACAAATTATCCTCTGTCCTCTGTGGCACCAGGTCCCGTGTTCTCTGTCAATGATCCCTGGATCTTGATTATTTGCTTATTTCTGTTTCTCCCTGGAAGGCAGGTACCCTGTCTCTGATATGCCCTGGATATTTAGAAAATGCTTGTTAAATGCACATTTCTCAGGGCCAAAGGTAGAACTGAGTAGAGCATTTCCTGCCCCAAATAACTTTCACTTTGCATAAATTGCCTAAGAATGGTAGACTCTGGGATTAAGAACAATCTAAATTGACATATGTTACTAATGTGAGTAATGGCTTTTACAAATTGACTGGATCATTTTCTGAAAAACAGCAGGAGTGCATTTTATATGTATTAGCATTTTTTAAGTATTGCTATTTAAGCTTATAATTTTGGCCCAGCCATTGGAATTACATCATATGCCAAAAGTCAAACAGATGCTCAAAGGGTGAGTCATTCCTGCCCAACTGCAGAAAAATAAGGGCCATTCAAAACCAACTTAAGTGTCAATAAACATTGAAAGAGATATTCCCTTGAGATTTAAAAATAAAATCAAACAAACGAAATGAAGAAGACATCTTTCCTAGAGGACAATGTGAAAGACAGTGGATCAGCGAGAAGCAAACATTAAAAGTCTTGTTTCCTTCTCCACTCCTAGTACAGGAAGATACTAGACATTTCTGACTGTGGAGTTACTCTTCTCCCAGGGGTTTCTGCATTCATGTGTTCCAAAGCTCAGGGGACTGTAGAGAATTTTTTCCTGGGTTGCAAGTAAGAGACTTTGAATTTCAAACTATAGCTATCCTAAGCACTGTATACCAAAATGTTTGGTTTAGCTCTTAGCTATGATCACCACAAAGGAAAACATACTTTTGCAGTTTGCTTATGGAAGGACCTGGGGGCAGAGCTCTGATTGATTGGTTGACTGACATTCATTAAGCACCTATGATGTACCTGGAATGAATACAAAATAACAGGAAGCTTCTCCTCTCCAGAAATGTAATGTTATAGAGGTAGAGAGGTGTTTAATCTTAAAGATCAGCAGAAATCAAAGATGTTCTTGTACTACTTGGTATTTCCTTGTACCACTAATGAATCAAACTTATTTACTGTACTTGCAATATTTTCAGTTCTGGGGACTTAGACTGGATGTTTCAGACAAATAACAATGTGAGTTATTATCAAAGCCCACTCTAGGGGCTTTGATTTGCATTTAAAATAATTCACTGTTTCAGATTATTTTTAGAATTAGGCTGAGCTGAAAACAAATAAATATATACATGAGTTTTGAATGGTCCAAAACTCAGACATAGAAAATGAACTGTTTGGCAGACAGATCTGCTTAAGAGCAAACTTCTACTACATACTAATTATACATATAATCAGATACACATACAGACATGCACAGACAGATAGATAGTGGTTATTGATCATGGATTAAAGAGTCTGAGATCTGGAAAGCACCAAAGTTCATGCAGCCAAACGCTTCCATTTCTAAAACCTACTACTACAGATAATGATAATAATCATAATGTAGCAGTCATCTTGAGCACTTGCTACTTGTGCAAGAAAATATAGCTTGATGTACAAGCTTGTACATCAAGCTATATTTTCCATCAAGGGACAAACTTGCTGCTGCATCCTTGTGTCTACCTTGATGCCTCCACATAGCAGGTAAGTGCTCAACCACTCATGTTGCACAAGTGATCAACATGGGCCAGGTTCTGTAAGAGACACTTCACGTTATCCCACTGAACTATCAAAACTACTCGTGGTAGATATTAGCATCTCTATTCTGCAAATGAGAGAAAAAGACCAAGAGAAGTGTTGGTCATGTGTTCAGGGTCAATGGTTGTTAACAGAAGAATGAGGATGAAAATCCAGGTCTTTTGACTTCACACTCCAGGACTTTTTCCATTGAATATGCACTGTCTCTGTGAACATGTACTCTTATGTGTGCTAAAGATCAAACTTGGATTAATGTCTATAAGCAAGGTATGAATATTACCAAATTAATTAGTGAAGGTCATATTTACATTTTACCAAGCGTCGACTTGTATTATTGTCTGAATGAAGATTTCCTCAATGTATTGCAGTCACTGCTACCCCTTAGTATTAGGCAATGTGCTTGAATTTCAGACTCGTGCAATTGCTATCTTGCATTCTTAGCAAAGGCTGAGCCTGAGTCAATATTTTTACAGTAGGACAGTTCTTCAGAAGACCATGGGTATTATTTAAGCTAATAAATGACTATCCTTCAAACAGAATTACAAGCAATGCCCCAGTTAATGAAGGTGGTGAACAGTTGCTCTTTGTTTACAATGGCCCTGTTGCCCAAGTTGGTCACTGGCTGGACTGTTTGAGTTCCCACTGATTTACAAATCCAAAGGAAAGTGGAGAAAACATAAAATTTATTTTTCCACAATTTGAGGCATGAGCTTCCTTAGCATTTCAGAGTCCCTGAATTTCTGAGATGGGCTTTGATTCAACCCAGACTGAATGAAAGACATTTCATCACCCCAGAATGCATTTCTTTATTTGCCTTGGATCTATGATTCTGTCAGTATTGAGAGAAAAGAAAAATCAATGCTGCACTATAAACCTCGGGCCGCCTCTGGCCAACGTGGTCAGCATGGTGTGAGCAAAGGAAATGGCAGGGGAAAAAATTGACCGCTCAGCAAGAGTGTGGCCAGTAACGGACACAGCTCAGGGCTAATAACAGCTTGCAATTACACATGGAAAGCCAAAGCGTGTAGGGCATTCAGTGCGAGGGGGATGTAATACAATTTATTGAACCACCAGTTAGAGTTCTGCAGCTTCACAATAAAAAAAGAACATTGGGCCTATACTCCTTAAAATACAGACTTATATGGTGCCGACAGGTGAAGGAGACTTGGGAAACGGGGAAGCCCTGTCTTAGCTAAAGAGCGGTCAGGAGAATATGGCCTATTTACATTTAAAATAAGGTGTCTATCTATCAGATTTGTTGCACAGGCACAGAGAATTTTGGTACTATTATAGTCAGTATCAGTATGTATGTGTGTGTGTGTGTGTGTGTGTGTGTGTGTATATATATCTCACCATAAAATACCAGTTTAGGCTTCTGTCTATCTAAAACCATGGTAATGATAATGAGTGGAACAAACACATGGATGTTGAATGTATGCATTTGGTAGTGCAATGTGTGGGGGTCTCTCTCCATGCTGAATACCCACCTAGCAGCAGTACTAATGTATTTTGTCCCTGTTATCTATTTCCTTGACTTTTCAGTGAAGGGCCCCTTTCCTGCTAGCTATTAACAAACAGTGATTCAGAAAAACAGAACTCAGAGTGACCAGCATGTTCTGATTAGCCATTAGGTTCCCCTGGGCAAGTAAGAAGGACATGGCTTTGAACACTGAGGCTGACTTTTTTTTTTAATTAGGCTTAGGTGGGATTCATGTTTGTTGGGTGTTAAATTTTCCAGCTGGAGCAGAAGTTCCTCTCTAGGTGTGAAAAGATTTCCAGAGTCTGCTTTTCCCACTAACTTTCCAGTCTTTGCTCTTCCGTGGGTGGCTCTGGGAGCCTCCCCATGAAACTGAGTGCTCCTTTCTGGGGTGGATGTGGCAGACTCACTCTTTCTCAGAGCTTCTCTGCAGCTCCTAGGTGCTTGCATACCTAGGATTCTTCTCATTCCCAGGCTTTTCCCACTTCCCTTTTAACAAGTAGAAATTATTGTCAACCAGCTGGAGCACAACTATACTAGCTAGTTGACAGTTTATGTAAATGAGTTTTGTGCATACTACCAGGAGAGACTAGCTGAAACCTTGAGTGGACCTCAGACCTTTTGTTGTAGGGCTTAGTAGTTTCTAAAGTAGACCCTCATAGTCATGGGAGAGCTGTTTACCTGGCAATGAAAGGAGCATCCTTTAAATATTAAATATTCTTTCTCTTGGGATGGAGAATTTAAGTTGATGGCAGCTCCGGGAGGGATAGCCTAGTTCTGCAGCAATTATATGGGGGTGGGGTGGGTCCTTTAATCTTGGGGGTATATCACTCAGTTTGGCACATTTACCCAAGGCACAATACTGGCTTGAACAAGCCAATGTCAGCTTTGGGATGGGAAGGGGGGAGAGTGGGTACCAGTGAGTGGGCAGAGAGCCATCTGTGAACTCCACATTTCCTCTGGGTGGTTAAAAGCTGTGTGAAATTAAAATTAATTGAACCAAACTAGGTGACCTGTGAGTTTTCTGTCCCCCTCACAGCAAAGTCAAATGTGGATGTGAATGGGCAGAGAAAAGGGAAATGGAGCATTTGGTCCAGGTCCCGGCAAGTGGCTGAGTTGAATTCCTATTGTCCACAGGCAAACACAGTCACACATCCATGTCTAGGAGCCAGAGCCTTCCTTTCCTAGATTCTGCGCAGCATAATCAGTCTCACCTCGACACACACACACACACACACACACACACACACCCTCTTTTCTCTCTTCTCCATGGCATAAGACTAGTGGGGCATTCACACACATGCACACACACCCCACACAGCTGCTGACCTAGAGGTGTTAGCCACTCTGCAGCTGCTGTTCTTCTCACATTAATCTATAAGAATCAATGGACATTTCATTAGAGTAATCAAGTGCGGATGCATCCTGCATTTATATTCTGTCCCCCTCCCTGCTGCTTTCACAGACTAATTGGTCCTACAGCCAAGAGTACATGGATATTTTTCCCTATAGATGAATGTCAAGAACGGTTTTTTACTGCTGGTTGAAATACCTATCAATACAGAGTCTGTATAAAAGCCTTCGCCCATCAAAGCCACAGAGCTGTTGATAATACATTATGCACTCTTGGTTCTAATGCATCTTACTTCCTCTTTTACACCTTATTGCACATCCATGCACCATTTATGTTTGTCTCATTCAAAGAATTAACTAGCTCTGGGTTGTCTTTGTTTTAATGTTTAGCCCCAGAAATATTTTCCCTCCTTTGTATAGTTGTCAATCGTTGCAGGACAGCTGTGGTAAGGAGCTAGAAAGGGAAGTGGTGTGGTGTTCATGTGGGGGCTACACCTTTCAGCTCTGTTTCTTCATATCTCACCATTAAATGCACTTCTCCTTGCTAGGGCCATTGCCAGGTGAAGGCACAGCGAACATCTTTGTTCTGAGTATAAAGCAAGCAGACAAAAGAGGTTCCTGCTCTCCTCCTGTGAAAACAAGTGGCTATGCATAGTAATGGTCAGAAGCTGATTGGTAAAGAAAGGTCAAATAGATAAAAAAGTCTCAGCTTCAAAGTGTATGCATGACTAGAGGTGGTGGCTGAGTTGTGTGGTGTGTGCTGGAATGATGACTGCGGGCCCTGTGTATATCTGACCTGCCTCCCCAACCACATCTGCCACTTGACATGACCAGGAAAATACTTCTTGGAGAAATTTGGCAAGCTTTGCTTACTTCCAGAAAGTGGAAAGGAGTGGGATTAGCTAATAGCCCCTTTTCTGAAGCTTTAGCTTTGTGGCAAATGGAAGGAAGGGGTACAGGTGCTCAGATAACAGCTGGGTTACCCCTAAGAGCAAACAGGAGGCCAGTGAGGGGGGTGTTGGAGCCAGTTGTCATTACCCCTGTGTAGGAAATTAGGGTAAATGAGAAGTGGAAATCAGAGGGCCAGTTTCTAGCAGATACCTTTGTTCCCCTTCATCATTATTCTTCTATTTTTTAAATTATATTTTATTGACTATGTTATCATAGTCATGCCATTTTTCTCCCCTTTATATGCCTCAGCCCTGTTCCCCCCTTCTCTCCACCATTCCCCAGCCCCACCCCTTAGTTCATGTACATGGGTCGTACATGTAAGTTCTTGGGCTACTCCATTTCCTATACTGTTCTTAACCTACACCTGTCTATTTTATACCTAACAGTTATGTTTCCTATCCCCTGTACCTTTTCCCCCATTCACCCCTGCTCCCTACCCACTGATAACCCTCCATGTGATCTCCATTTCTGTGATTGTTTCTGTTTTAGTTATTTGCTTTGTTTGTTTGTTTTTTTTAGGTTCAGTTGATAGTTATGAGCTTGTTGTCATTTTACTGTTCATAGTTTTGATCTTGTTTTTCTTAGATAAGTCCCTTTAATATTTCATATAATAAGGGCTTGGTGATGATGAACTCCTTTAACTTGACCTTATAGGGGAAGCACTTTGTCTGCCCTTCCATTCTAAATGATAGCTTTGCTGGGTAGAGTAATCTTGGGTGTAGGTCTTTGACTTTCATGACTTTGAACACTTTTTTTGAGCCCCTTCTTGCCTGCAAGTTTTTTAGAAATTAGCTGATAGTTTTATGGGAACTCCTTTGTAGGTAACTGTCTCCTTTTCCCTTGCTGCTTTTAAGATTCTCTCCTTATCTTTAATCTTGGGTAATTTAATTATGATATGTCTTGGTGTGTTCCTCTTTGGGTCCAACTTCTTTGGGACTCTCTGAGTTTCCTGGACTTATATTTCTATTCCTTTGCCAGATTGGAGAAGTTTTCTTTTATTACTTTTTCAAATAGGTTTTCAATTTCTTGCTCTTCTTCTTCTCTTTCTGGTACCCCAGTGATTCAGATGTTGGAACATTTAAAGTTGTTCTGGAGGTTCCTAAGCCTCTCCTTATTTTTTTGAATTCTTGCTTCTTCATTATGTTCTGGTTGAATGTTTATTCCTTCCCTTTGTTCCAAATTGTTGATTTGGGTCCTGGTTTCCTTCCATTCACTGTTGGTTCCCTGTATATTTTTCTTTATTT
This sequence comes from Phyllostomus discolor, assembly GCF_004126475.2. Classification (NCBI taxonomy): domain Eukaryota; kingdom Metazoa; phylum Chordata; class Mammalia; order Chiroptera; family Phyllostomidae; genus Phyllostomus; species Phyllostomus discolor. Next base: position 164,429,925 of record NC_040903.2, read on the forward strand.
CACTTTGCATAACCTTCACTTTTTCCTCTATTTTGCAATTATATGCAATCATTCCTGTGAGCATCTTGATTACCAATGTTTTGCATTGTGTACCTGATAGGTTGGCTATCTCCTCCTCACTTAGTTCTTTTTCTGGAGTTTTGATCTGTGTTTCATTGGGCCATATTTCTTTGTCTCAGCTCACCTGTTAAATTGTAAAGGGTGGGGCCTTAGGTATTTGCCAAGCAATCCTCACAGGTTTTTATAGTCAGAGGCTTTTGAAATTTTCTTTTTCTGGCACTGGAACCCTGGATTGTGTAGTCTGTCTTGCTCTGCAGTTATTCCTCCTGGTTTATCCACATGAGAATGTGGGACAACCCAGTCTTCCAGCTGCTATCTTGCCATGCATCCTCTCCACCCTGGTTGCCTGTCTCAGCCCCTCCTATGAGTCTGGATGAATGTTTCTTTTTTAACTCTGTGCTTGTTAGACTTCTATACAGTTCAATTTTTCTGGCAGTTCTGGTTGTTTTTGTTATTAAATTGGTTGTTATCCTTCTTTTGGTTGTGTGAGGAAGTGATGTATATCTACTTATGCCTTCATTTTGGTCAGAATTCTCTATTCTTCTATTTTTTTCTACAAGCCAAATTTGTAGAACTTGGAAGGAAGGTAAGTACCCACCCCATTCTCACTTTGACCTGAGAGGTTACATGTCACAATTTCCAGACATTAAGGATAGTGAGCTAAGAAGCCTATGACCAACTTTCCTATAGAGCAAGAGTTCCCTGGGCCCAAGGCCTCATTCTAGCTCTTTTTGTGGTGACCATGAGCAAGCCATTGGATTGTCTTGAGCCTCAGTTTCCTCATTTGCAAAATAGGACCAGTATTAACGCCCCACCCTTAAGAGTGTTGCAATGATTGGATTAGAATTCAGGAATTCAGAACTGCTTGTGTAAATCTAAGCTATTATGATTAATTTTAGTATAAAGTTTTTTTACAATGCAAATATGCTCTTAACAAATGTGTTTGATGTATATAAAGTACCACATGCCATAAGGCTTTCAATTCTACTTCTTCATTAAATCCTTACAGCAGCCCATGGATAAGATATATTAGTCATTCCCATATTTTGTGGAAGAGAGTTGAAGTCACCCAGCTCCCATCATGTGTTTCCCAATTCCAAACTTTTCCTATGATGCCTCCTTACTATGTGGCAGGGAAGTTGCTCCCCACACCCCACTCTACTTCTGGCATTTTCTCTCCAGGAGGTGCCACTGATGGACCTGCGATAAACCTCTAGTCCAGAGTCAGATCTCCTTGGGGTGGTATCACAAGGGCTCCTAACCACAGTACCCAAATCCCACCACACTTCCCTGACCCTGTATATGTTCAGTACATCTCTGCTATAAGGGAAGAATCAGTGGGAGGCAGGCTGTCGCCATCCCAAATGCAAGCACAATACGAGATGAGCTCAGGTGGCTTTCATGGTCTGCCTGGGGAATGCTTACTCAACAGTTTCGTGTCCCCAGGAAATGCAAGTTCTAAATCACTTCTTGAGGCCCTTGTGAAGCTAGTCAGCTTGTAACTTGGGGTCTGAATTAAATAATAAACCAGAGAATGGTTCACATGACTAGGGTTCTAGGCTGGTGATGGCCACCATGGTTGAAGCTGAGAGTCTAGTAAGGAGCCAGAAGCTTTGTTTTTGAATTTTTGATCCAACAATGTCATTTTGGGTTATTTTTTTCTTGTTTGCTGCCTTCTTGCCTTCTGGCATTTGTGGGCTCTCTTGATTAGAGTTAGGGCTTTCTCAGGGGTCAACACCAAATGGCCATAGCCACCTGTCTCTCAGATGAGCATGTCTCTCTTAAGATGGTTGTGCTGCATCTTCAGCTTTCTTGGGCTGCTCTCATTTCCCAGTCTCTGATGAGTTGCGCCTAGTGTTGGGAGCTAGGTATAAGGCTACTTCTGATTCTGTAGACTTCAGCCTGCCTCCAGCAGGAGATTATAGTTTGCAGAAGTGGAGGACATTATTTCCTCTCATGGATTCTTGGTGCTAGTGGAATTATAAAAGTGACAGTGAAGACTTGAAGTGACTCTCTTGTGTCTACAGTCTCAAAATCTTGTATATTCATGGATGGCAGGTCCATGGATACATACAGGAGCTGGGTCTTTGGAATATGTGTCCCAAACTTTTGAAGTTAACATTCTTAAAGGTAACCTATTCCCCCTTACCTCATGATATTGGAGCCACCATATTTGGAAGATTATAGGCAAAAAGCCACTGGGCTGCTCCCATGACAGTGTGGTATAGTAGAATCAGAATAGCTTATATAGTTGGACAGTGGTGTGTGGATTCCAGATCCAGTGATTCCAAGTGAGCTACATAACTTTGGGCAGATTATACAACATCGCAATGCCTCAGTTAATCCATGAATAAAGTGGGGATAATAATTGTACCTATCTTATAAAGTGTCATGAGGATTGAGCAAGATAATATAGTAATGTTGTTAGTATAGTGCTCAGAATATTGCCTCAATAAATATTTCCACTTATTATTCATAAGATTTTTATTAGCATTAAATGAGACACTGTATAAAGCACCCAACATAGCTCCTTGCATACAATAGGCACTTCTTAACTATTAGGCAGCTTTATACAAAGAAAAGATAATTAAGAAATTTCTTATAACCATTTCTGTATGGACTTGCACCTCCAAAATATTTATAATTTGCCCAAGACAAAATGGAAGATGATTCCTCATTTCCCCCTGACATCTTCTGAGGAAGATTTTCCTCCCTTCACCTTATTTCAATGTCTGTGCAACTGTGCACTTAAGCAGTCCTGCTGCATTGTGTACACTACTGAGATAGTTTCTTTGAGGGAAATTGGAGCTGGGGGAAGGTTCTGGGAATTGTACAGTGCTTGGGCATGAGGATTCTAAGGGGCTTTTCTCTAGTTATAAAGGTAAACATCATTGGATCTCAGGTGATTCCTGAGGGCTGTGGGGTCTGTCTAATTTTCTTCAGGAATTGGACTGAAAGTTTCTATGAAATTCTTCCCAGTTTAGCATCTGGCCTGTTTTCACATGAGTACTTCTGGCAGCCTGATTTAGTGATGTGGTGATTCATTTATTCACTGACTGTCTTGAGCAATGGCTATCTGTTGTTATTCAGAAACAAATTCCCATTTATTACCGTGAATGCTGGGGAGAAGATGGAAAAATGGGAAGATATTTGGAGGATGAAATGTGAGGGAGAAACTACAATTCTGGAGGCTCTGAGAGTCAATCAATGAGATGGAGAAGATGCTTTGGTGGAGTTGAAAAGGGGATTGTTAAGGGCCAGGTAAAGGCTTTTGAAGGGAGAAATTCTGCAGAGGAACCATCATGGAGCATGTAGCCTAAGGGGAAGCAGAGCAGAGAAGTGAAGAGGGGATGGGATTGGAGCTTGTAGAGTTGCTGGCTGTGAATGGGAAGCAGAGGAACAGGCAGTGCTGAGAGCCAGGGCTTGTGCTACAGGGAGCAGCACCTCCTCCCGTACCTGCCCCTATATTGAGTACACAAAGCAGCCACTTCCCACTTTGTATTTCTTTAGGGAACCCACCATCTTTTTTCTGTATAACTGATTGTCTTCTAAATGTTAGATATATTCTTCACACTATCATAAATCCTTATAGCAGAAGCTTTTGCTGCCCCACTCACACCCCTTCAACACTCACAGTTTCTGGGAAGGTAGATAGTTTCCTGGGCCAGCAGTATCTGACTGTCTAGCTGAGGGCATCAGTTGATGCTACAATGTTCTTGGTTTCTACACAGGCAGGCCAGAGGTGCTCCAGAGTAAACACCCTGCTTGTGGTGGGTGGGAGTTGGTGGATTAACACCACAGCTTCCTTACCTCTTAGTGGGACAAAGCTGAGGCTTGTTCTCACCATCTCTTACAAGTAAGGGTAAGACTGAGCCCCAGGTGCCTTCAGCAGCAACCTACTCACTAGCACACTCTGTATGAGACTCTTTCTCTTTCCTCTTTCACTTCCCCTCTCCTCTGTCACTGCTTTCTGGTGTTACCGCCAAGATAAACTATATATTTTTTACTTACATTTTTGTCTATGGATGTCTCTTACATAACTGAACAGAAAATAACCCCTAGAGATACACTTTTTTTCATATATCTATTCTTGTTTATTGTCATCTCAGGCTCTGTGATAGACGCTGAGCTGGGAGAGTCGTCTTTCTTCTTTTTGTGCTCACTCCCCGCCTTCCATTACCCCTGCCACCACCACCACCACCACAGGACATAGCAGAGGGCCTGGCTCACAGGAAGTGCTCAGTAAACACCTGCTAAATGAAACGAGATGAAATGCCTCTGTGAAAGCACTGCTGTACAGGTCTGGGACTTCCTCATCAATCTTAGTCATGTTATTTTCTCACTGTGTGACCTTGAACAAGACACTCTGCTTATGTGGGTGTCAGTTTTCTCATTGAAATAAAAGGGGGTTGAATGTCATGATCTCTAAAGGGTAGGAATATATACAGCCATAGAGTACTGGGTATATATGGCCATTCTTTCTCAAATCTGTGTGTCTTTGTCCTCTTGAATAGAAATTCTAGTACTGTCTCTGTGGCTTTGTTTGAATTCAGAACATTTTTTTTTCTGCAGCAAAATCTATCACACCAAAGCAAGTAGAAAACATAATTCAACAACATTTTATTTGCAAACTGAATATTCACTCTTTGGTGTTACAAATTCCTGTTTTTTAAATTAGGATGGTGAACTGAAAGTAGATATACATAAAGCAGTATTCATTGCTGGGAGCCTCCCATGGCAGGAAAAATAGAAATAAATCCCTGATAAAACCCCAGCCATGCTTTTTATTCTTTGTCCCTAGAAAAGGTTATTATGGAACAACGAGGTGGATTGATGTCCTGGAAAGTGATGAGGGAGATCGGGGCCTGGCTTCACACATGCAGTCAGTGCCCTCCACTCCGACCTGGAGGGCACCACATTGCACTGCAAGGGGGGCTTGGACTCCATATCCATTAACTCCTTGGCTTCTTGTTTGAAACTGACAATGAGGTGACATGGGCAACTGTCCACATGGAACAGGACAGAGACCATCAACTCATTCCACATGGGCTGCCAGACGGCACCTGGAGGTAATAACATTCTGTCAATAGTGACCTGGGTTGGATTCAAATCAGTGATTTAGGGGTGAAAGGCGCTGGGTTCTATTATGAAGTGCCCTTAGCTATTGAGGGGCTGAAAAACCATCCCTTTACCACAGTTAATGACAGAATAAAAAAATCAGTCTTGTTCTTTTCTTTCTTTTTTTCTTTAAAAAATTGAATATAATTTTGGATTGAGCTAGAAATGAATTCACCAATAAAACATGGTGGAAAAGATTGGTTATCGTGCTTCAACTGAGTATATTTTTGATGCACATGACACAGTTTTACATTGTCCTTTTTAGTTCTTTCCTTCTTCCTCTCTTAGTTCCTTTCTTAGCATAAAGTTTTCTGAGCTGAGTATAACTATGACTCATTTAAATCACATTTTTTTTTTGTTAAGGCCAAATTCATGAATCTCCAAGACAAATCTCCATTTTGTAGGGCTTACTCACTAAGAATGGGGCATTCCACATGGTCAGTCTCACAGAGACAATGCTTCCAGAATGAACCCCAAAGCTGTTCAGCTTAAGCAAGGGTAGGAGGGCTGGACAGGCCCTAAACCATGGGATGTTGTGAAGCTGAAAGTGAAGAGACCACCCCCCACATCTGTTTGTCTTAACCAGATCAAGTGAAATGCATACTTTACAAACTAAATACTTACTAAAGACCAAGGGGTCCATTTTGCCCTCCCGCTCTGGCTTGCCTCTTTTTCTTCTCCTCTGCACATTCAAATCTACCTTGTAACTAATGGCATGATCTTAGAAATTAATGAACAGTTCAGTTAGGACTGCTTTCAAATTAAGATAAAATAACTAGGAAAGTTGTGGCTCTCTTAAAGACCAGAAGCCAGGATAGTAACAATGTTTTAGACTGTATAGTAGAGCTTTGAATCCCTTTGTTCTTAAACTGTACAATCCCTTTAATCTGAGGGTTTCAAAGTCTTTCTGAGAAAGGCTCCAACTGCCTTCTGCAAGGTGCTATGTGGTAAAGACACAGTAATGAACATCCTCATTTTCCAGATGAATGTGGTGGAGTTGGGGCTGGAAGTTGGCTCAAACCCTTGGTTCTTTTGCCTGCCTTATTTCTCCAGGGCCATGTTTTCACAGGGCTCCAGGGCTGAATATTGCGTTCAAGATAATTTCCAAGTCAGTGCTCTACATGGCTATGCAGAAAAAACTCTAGCCACAAGAGGTGATTCTGGGGGTGCAATACAGCACAGAGAAAATGACGACCTCCAGCAGGGAAGGATGTTTAGGGATGTCAGTCAGAAAGGTTTACATGACCCTAAATCCTTCCTTGAACAAGGCCTGAAATTCCACCCAGAGTTTCATCTCTTTGATGTTAACCCCAATTAAAATACAGCTGAACCCAAGAGAACTGTTATGTATTGTAGTGTGAATGAATGGTCTAAGAGGACAAAATTAGGTGAGTGAGGATAGTGAGGATGAAAGTGGGTACAGAATAGAACAAGAATAAGGGAACTCAATCTGGATACTGATGAGAAAGAAGATAGTGGCTAAAAGCTCTGGAAGCTTCTTTGGCCAAAGAAAATGTTATCTACTTTACAATTTTGCCCAAATAGGCTTGAGGTCAGTTGGCTCTGCCTCCAGTGGGTTGGCGTGCCAGTGTTGTGTGGTTCCCAAGCTGCTGCGTGAATACTTCCAAACATTCTCCTTGGCTTCTGGGAATACTGATTTCACCTTAACTTAGCAAAGTAGCTTACATGTGAAATGCCTGGCTAACACAGCTCTTTTTGCAAATGAGTAAAAACATTGCAAAGAGCTGAGAAAGATTGGATAGCAGCACTCAGAGAGGTCCTCGAATGATGTAGAATGACTGCTATTTTGGCAGGCTAGAGAGAAGGCATTTGTGGTTGGGAGCTATTTGTAGATGGGGATTCACTGTCGCCATTTCTGTCAGACAGTCCCTACAGTGGGATGCATACCCTTGCCTCCCCTTTTCATCCTTCCCTAACTCTTCCTTTCCCTCATATGTAGTGTGTGGCATTCACAAATCATGAACATTCATTATCTAATTTTAGCTACATACAGGTTTCCTGTGAAACTTTTGGAGAGATTTAACAAATAAACATAAACATCCTTTTCCTTTATGCTTTGTGTCCCCCCACCCCCCACAAAGAGACCTGATCTATCTGTTCAGAGCCAAATGGATGTAATTAGGTGAGGAATCGCTTTCTCTCTGTATCTGAGCAAATATGTTTTGCAGCACACCAATTTCTCAAGGGCAGTGGGCTGGGACGGCCAGTGACTGCTGGGGGATGGCTGCTGACCTTCAGGCCAGGCCGACTTTAATTTGCAGAACGCTGCTGGTCCCAGGAGGCTCTTCAGCCTGGGCCACATAATCAAACTGAACCAGCAGCCTGCTTCTGTCCAGCTACACCCACCCACCACCCTACAGGACATGAAGATGTAGATAACTAGACATTGCCACTGCATAGACTTTGAAATTACAAATCGGGAAATAAAGCACCATAAGAATTCAGCTCTTTATGTAGGAGCCAAAAAGCCCCTTTCCAACTGCATTATTTAACAGGAGAATCTTGGTAGATATAGCACATCCTATGTGCTTGTTTCAAAGTGATGTTTTAAGTGAACTTGGTAATTAGATCCCAATTATATGAATGGCCTGAAAAAGAAATTCAGGTTTAAAACAAGAAAGTCTACCTCAGGGTTGCAAACATTTTTGACATGGGAGACTACTGCTATGTCTAGATGAACAAAGGAACTAATGTCTCCCAGCTGATCTGATGATCACAGCTGTCTTAATGACCAGGTTACCACATGGTCAGTCCAGTTGATTGCTGCACAATCGATTGAAATGATGAAAAATCATAGCCGTTTGACTGGGCTGGGGTGGATTCAGTGATAGCACCCAGACACCTCCTTTGTGTGTGTAGTTGTGCTTGTGTGTCTAGATTTGTTTGCATGTGAGAGTGTATTCTTGTGCTGAAATTTTTTCTCAGTCTAGGAAAGTCGAAGACAACAATTGAAGACAGTTATAGCTTGTGGGCCAATTTAAAGCATGTAGTGTTCAGGCAATGTAAATGTCAGGGACAAAAATACTATAATTGTTGTTATTACATATGGGCAATTAGATTAAATGTCAATGAAATAGTAACTTCCACATGTTTGTAGATTGTAATTCAAGGAAAAATTCTCTTGGATACACATTACATATAGAAAGTGATAGGAATGTAAATAAAAGGGCAGTATATGATGTTTTTTGAATGAGTGGGTTGTCAAACACAGTCACAATGAAACTATCCTTTATGCTCTTTTACTTATCTTTTTGTATACTTATCACTCTTTAAAAAACCTGTTTATGTATCCATCTTTCTACTAGACACTAAGATTCTTTGGATCAATAGCTATGTTTTCTTTTTTGTTCTTGATAATAGTAGCTAACAGAGTGCCTGTGATTGTTAGGCATTGTTCTACAGTATCAACTCACTTGACTTTCATGAAAGTGCTATGAGATGAGTGCTATTATGAAGCCCATTATATAGTTGAGGAAAATGCACAGAGAGGTTGAATAACTTGCTTAAGTTTACGGAGCTTGTTAGCAGTGGACCCAGGATTCCTGCTTAGGCAGCCTGGCTCCAGACTCTGTGTTCTGGAACATTCTACTGCCTTCATACTCTTTGTAGTACTTGCATCTGCAAATAGTATGTGCTCAATTAATGTTGCTGAATGAAGGTGTCTGCCACTAAAGCTTAGCCTATGTTTTTACAACTACAAAGATTAAGGTATAGGAAGAGTTGACTAGCTTGATTCTCAGTCTCAGGGTGTTCTCACTTTTAGGGTTATGTGGGGAACCAGGCTGACAAATCTGTTGATAGAAGCTCTCATCATGCTAGCCCTTACAATAAAAACTGATAGATTTTGATTAATTTTCCATTTCTTCCTGACTTTCTTTTTACTTCACTCTTGCAAGATTTGATGTGGCTTATAAAAGTATATATATACCATAACATTTAATTAAAATTAGGATTAACCTATGTATAAATACAATAGAAAATAAAGAATAAGTGAAAGCTAGGTTACAACATGCAGACCTTAGAATTATAAGTAAATATTGTATTTGCTCACTGAAGCTGATGATAAGCTTTCTGGCAGCCAATGTAAAGAGATACCTCAACAGAGACACACTGACATTGCCCATGGAGAAGAAATATTGAGAGTGGAGAGGGCAGAACATTCCTGTTCCTTGGGTGTGAAAGGCTTTTTTTCTTCATCTATCACTGAGTTACCATGTATGATTGAAATTCTTCCTCCTGTATAACCTGAATTATCATTTGTGACTGAAAACATTTTGTACTCTGTCACCTGAATTATCATTTATGATTGTAAATCTTTGAAAAATTTATTTTTAAATTACAGTTTACATTCAATATTATTTTGTATTAGTGTCAGGCATATGGCACAGTGGTTAGATAATCATATACTTTACAAAATGTTTCCCCCTGTATTTCCAGTGTCCACCTGGCACCATATGTAGCTAGTACAATACTGTTGACTATATTCCCTTGCTGTACTTTACATCCCTGTGACTAGTTTGTAACTACCAACTTGTACTTAATCCCTTCACCTTTTTTACTTGGCTCCCAAACCCATTTTTCTCTGGAAGCTATCCATCTGTTCTCTGTATCTATGAGTCTGTTTCTGTTTTGTTTATTTTATTCTTTAGATTCCACATATATGTGAAATCATATGGTACTTTTCTTTCTCTTCCAACTTATTTCACTTGCATGATACACTCTATGTCCAACCATGCTATTGCAGATGTTAAGACTTCATTGTTTTCATGGCCAAGTAATATTCTATTGTATATATGTACTGCAACTTTTTATCCACCTGTCTATTGATGGGCACCTGGTTAGCTTTTATATCCTGGCTATTGTAAATAATGCTGCAGTGAACATAAACATGCATATATTCTTTTGAATTAGTGTTTTACATTCCTTCAGATATATACCTAGAAGTAAAGCTTTCCTCATTTTATGTCTCAAAGATTGTTCTCATCCTTGTCTACATATAGGAGTCACAGAGTGATTAAGTTGATAATATCCTCAATAACTTTTTCAGAAAAATAGGTAATAGGTTTCATAAACTTGCTTTTTATAGTGTCTTTTAAAAATGAAGAAATAATCAACATATAACATTTCATTAGTTTCAGGTGTATAACATGATGATTTAATATTTGTATATATTTCAATTAATCACCAAAATAAGTCTAGTTGACATTCATCACCATACATAGTTACAAAAATTTTTTTCTTGTGATAATATATGGAGACAACTTAAGTGTACACTGATAGATGAATGGGTAAAAAAATTGTGGTATACGAAGGTACAGATGATTTCCTCCCTGAAACTACTTGGTTATTTCTCACTGAGCCAATTCATCTACCCAGGTCTTTGTCCTGAAGCCCTGCTTATCTGGCCTGTCCCAGTCTTGATGACCCTACTGCTAGATTCACCCAGGTTTCCCAGAGACCTGGCAGATTACATTCAATCTATCTGCATGATTCCTGATTTCATCACTGTCCCTTCCCCTTCCATCTGTCTAAATTTCATCCCTCCTAGTTGAGTTATTGGGTGATGCATAAAGAAGATACTGCTAGGGTATCTGTACCTTGTTTCAAGCACTAGATGTGGGGGGCAAGGTGACTGTGTCCTATTACTTCTGCCTTAGGGATGCTTGCAAAATTAGTTTGGATTCTGAAAAACTGGCTTACTTGCAATTGATGTTCTTATGGGAAGGTGGACAGTGAGAGAGGATCCTAAAAGGTTTGTGCTGGGTATTTTCCATTTGCCCTTCCAGATCAACTCTTCACCCCCTTTTTTTTAAATCTCTGGCTCTCCCTTTCTCCCTCCATCCCTTCCTCCCTCCCTCCCTCTATCCCTCCTATCCTCCCTTCTTAATCCTCACCCAGGGATATATTTATTGATTTTAGAGAGAGAAGAAGTGGGGTAGAGAGAGAGGAAGAGAGAAATATTGATGTCAGAGAGAAACATTGATTGGTTGCCTTCCATATACACCCCAAATGGGGATTGAAGCCACAACCTAGGTATGTACCCTGACCAGAAATTGAACCTATAGCCTTTTGGTATACAAGATGATGCTCCAACCAACTGAGCCACCTGGTCAGGGCATCTTTCTTTATCCTGGGCTTTACTTCAGAAGGCTGATCTCATGGGCTACATTCATTTGCTTCTCTTGCTCAGGTGCTTCTGGGTGGATTTAGCTAATAAAGACACTAGCGGACTAGAAGAGAGTAGAAAGAGAAAGGTTAGGGTATTAGTGCTGTGCACCCTCTTTCTTGGGGCCAAGGGTTGACAGTCCCTGTTTTTTCTTGGATTGAACTCTGTATCTCCTATCAGGGAAGCATTCCAGAACTATGGCTATAGCTTCTGTTCTGGAAATAGTTTCTTCTCCTTCCTCAAATAGGCCTTGTTCTATTAATTGTCTTTCCCTTTGGTTCATTACCAACCCCTGACAGTTTCCCTTAAGCTGTCCAAACCCTTGTAAATAGTCCCTTCATTAAACTCATTCAGTTTTCTTGTTTTGACTGGTAGAGAAATGGGAGGTGACTCAGCAAGGGCAGAGCACCCAAGGGTTCCATAGGGCAGAGGGACTTCAGGATATTCCAGAGCAACCAAAAGGCAGAGTTCAGGTAAAGCTTGTATGCTATCTATCAGCTGAGCTTTGGCAGGCATAGGGAACCCAGCAGGCATGGAAGGACAGTATCAGTAGTCCAAGCAAATCAGTTAAAGTCCAAATTATTCAAAACAAACAAACAACTGGTTTGGTGGTGGGTTCTGCTTTAAACAAGATTGAAATCTAATAACCTGCTTTGATTGCAAAGCTGTTCAGTCTTCACTCTAGCCAGAGGAAAATAGGACATAGTTAATGCTGTCTTGCTTGCATTCAGATTTAGGCTAATGAAATCTCCTCAGCGATTAAATTTAGCAAATGATAGGTCATAGAATTTGGGAGGGACAGCGGGATTTTATTTCAGTATAGGTTAATGTTTTAGGGTAAGAAATTGTTGAATCAGAAAACATCAGGACTTCCAGCCAAGATGGAGGCATAGGTAGATATGCTTCACTTCCTCACACAACCAAAAGAAGGACAACAGCCTATTTAAAAACAACAACAACAACAACAACAACAAACAACAAGAAATGCCAGAAAGTCAAACTGTATGGAGCTTTGACAACCAAGGAGTTAAAGAAACATTCATCCAGACTGGTAGGAAGGGCGGAGATGGGCAGCTGTGGCAGAGAGGATGCATGGCAAGGCAGTGGCTGGAGGACTGGGCAGTTCCACATTTGCATGCAGATAAATCAGGAGGAACAATGGGGAAAGAGACAGACTGAGAAACCCAGGGTTCCAGTGCAGCAGAAGAAAGCCTCAACACCTCTGGCTGTAAAAATCTGTGGGGGTTGTGGTAGCATGAGAAACTGCCAGCCTCACAGGAGAGTTTGTTGGAGAGACCCATGGGTTCCTAAAATGTACACAAATCCACCCACCCAGGAATCAGCACCAGAAGGGCCCAATTTGCTTCTAGGTAGCTGGAGAAGCAACTGAAAGCAGGGAGAGAGCTGAGCAAGAGGCATTGTTCCCTCTCTGATCCCTCCCCCAAAGACAGAGCCACAATGCAGCCAAATGGGTTGCCCTGCCCAGTAGAATATCTAAGGCTCTGCCCCTTACAATATAATAGGTGCTTGAGACAAAGAAATATGACCCAAATAAAGAACAGGTAAAAACTCCCAAAAAAAACCCACACCAAAAACTAAGTGACGAAGAGATGGCCAACCTATCAGATACACAGTTCAAAATACCAGTAATTGGGGTGCTCACAGAAATGACTGAGTACAGATGCAAAATAGAAAAGAAGTGAAGGCTATGCAAAGTGAAATAAGAAATATACAGGGAACCAACAGTGAAGGGAAGGAAAACAGGACTTGAATCAATGATTTGGAACAAAAGGAAGAAATAAACATTCAACCATAACAGAATGAAGAAACAAGAATTAAAAAAAAATGAGAGGATCTGGAACTCTTGGGACAGCTTTGAACATTTCAACATCTGACTCATAGGGGCGCCAGAAGAAGAAGAGGAAGAGCAAGCAAGAAATTGAAAACTTATTTGAAAAAATAATGAAGGAAAACCTCCCCAATCTGGCAAAGGAAATAGACTTCCAGGAAGTCTAAGAAGCCCAGAGAGTCCCAAAGAAACGGGACACAAGGAGGAATACACTAAGATACATCATAACTAAATTACCCAAGATTAAAGATAAGGAGAGAATCTTAAAAGCAGCAAGAGAAAAGGAGACAGTTACCCATAAAGAAGTGCCCATTAGGATATCAGCTGATTTCTCAAAAAGAACCTTGCAGCAAGAAGGTGCTAGAAAGGAGTATTTGAAGTCTTGAAAGGCAAGGACCTATATCCAAGATTACTCTATCCAGCAAAGCTATCATTTAGAATGGAAGGGCAGATAAAGTTCTTCTTAGATGAGGTCAAGTTAAAAGAGTTCATCATCACCAAGCCCTTATTATATGAAATGTTAAAGGGACTTATCTAAGAAGAAGATCAAAACTATGAACAATAGAATGACAACAAATTCACAACTATGAAAATTGAACCTAGAAAGAAAAAACCAAAACAAAACAAACTAAGCAAATACCTAGAACAGGAATAGAATCACAGAAATGGAGATCAATCACATAGAGGGTTATCAGTGGGGTAGGGGAGGGGAGAGAATGGGGGAAAATGTATAGGGAATAAGAAGCATAATGGGTAAGCACAAAATAAACAGGGGGAGGTTAAGAACAGTGTAGGAAATGGAGAAGCCAAAGAACTTATGTATGACCCATGGACAGGAACTAGGGGAGGGGTGGGAATGCTGGTAGGAGGGAGGGTCCAGGGTGGAGGGATATAAAGGGGAGAAAAACATGGGACAACTGTAATAGCATAATCAATACAATATACTTAAAATAATAAACATAATACTTTAGAGCAGCAGTTTAAGATATTTTTGGCACATCTAAAGTCTCTTGCAATGGAATGGGGGTAACTGGACATTTAATTAAAATAATATTTTGGATTGAATTAAAGAATATTTTTTTCACTTACAGGGTGTCATAAAATACTAGGTTCTTTAAAACTAGATCTTGAATATGATAGTTAGAGCTTGATATTTCATCATTCTAGCCTAAAAGAACATGAAGATGATGCCTTGTACTGAAATTAAGTATAATAAGTATAATAATAGTTAAGATGAATATAAATAATATATCTGTCAGGTACAATGCTAAGCTTTTCTGCATATTTTCTCAAGCCAAACAATCATGTAAAGAGGTTATTATTCCCATTTTGCAGAATTAAAAAAACCCTGGAAATTAAATGTTAAGCAAGTTGCAGAGTCCTCATAGTTGTAAATGACGGAGCAGAGATAGAGCCCACGTTGGCTTCACTCAAGAGTACCTATGGCTTAACCACTGAGCAGTGCTTTCTGTACAACCAGGACTAAAGTAAAATCTCCTAGAGAGAATAATCTTTCAATTAGAATGACCAGAAGGATAGCTCGGATTAGGATTTTCATCCTCACATAATGTATTTTTCATCATTGCTCTATTCTAAAAATAAAAAAAAAGGCCTTTGAGGAAAAATAAGAAAAAAAAAGAAAAGAAAAGAAATTGAACACTGCTTATGTACTTTGCTTCCAGGCACCTGGGCTGGAAGCAAAGTACATAAAAAATGTATTCTGATGTGAGAAGCAAATCCAGCCACATTCAAGCCTCACAGCCAAAGTTATAGCAGATCTGTATTTTTACAGATCTCACCATTTGGCCTCAGCATCATGTCAGCAACATAACATCTTAAATACTCAAGATATGGGGTAAGTTGGGATGTTTCTTGACTTTCCGTGGCTGTAACTGATGCATAACTGAGCCCATCACATGTGGCCTTCCTCTGTCTTGTGTCACCAATGTTCAGGGGGAAAGCTTGGTGCCATAGATGTTGTTGTTATGGAAACCAAAAGTTATCCCTGCAAAGGTTTTGAAGTCAACACAAAGTTTCTGTAAAGTACATACAATTCCACAGGTTTATAAATAAAGCCTTGTTTTCTCTCTTTGTCCCTCAAAACGAGAGTATCAGGTTCTTTCCCTGAGTCACACCTTTCAGTAGATTGATTGTCACAGAAACCCATAACCCCAGGGAACACAGGTATTTGTTTAAAATGCATTTGGGGACAAATGGTAAACACCTAAAGCCAGTCTCATGGTTAGCAGATAAAAACATCTTAAAGAAAAGATTCTGGAAGGGAGAAAAGGGCTTTTTTTCTTGTCCATTTTATAGACCCACCTTTGCTTTCAAAAAGGTATTTGGAAATGGAAAAGATGAATGTATTTGTAACCTGGGATCCTCTAAGAGGCTCTTAAGGGGCCTGGTTAGGAGCAAATGGATCTGGTCCCTTTCATCTACTTTGACTTCTCTTGTTTTGTTGTGAGTGTGAGCGGTTTGAATGTACTAATAGCAAGAGGGCAAGGTTCTGGGAGACTCAAGAAATAAGCTGCATCTTAATGCGAATATACTTTGGGCTGGAGCGACATCTCAACAGCTGCCTTGGATAATAAAAACCTTTTATAGAGGGTTTCTAGGGAAAATACACAATAGCAGAGGAAACATATTACTTGTTTGTTTTTGAAAAAAAAATCCTCTTAAGAATTCGTGATGTCCATTTTAGTCCTGAAGTGTTCACAGCCTTATAGAAGTGGAGGGGAAGGACAGTCACTCTCTCACCTCTTCAGAGCAGCCTGGCACTGGCTACTGGCTTCTCTTTGATGGTCATGTGGACAGAACCCTAGCCTGGGAAGAGATGGAGGACCCAATTTTCAGGCTCACTTCTGGTTGCTAGCAGCTGTGCTGAAACTGGTCTCCTTTGTTTTAAAAAACCTAGGGTCTCTCCAGTGGTTAATTTGATATGGAAGTGGGGATATGCATGTTTAATGGCAGAGGATCTCTTTCCAATCAGTATTAGAAATGTGGTAGATACATTCTTAAAAACTCTCATGATTGAAGGGAAGAGCAGCTTGTCTCCCCATTTTCTTATTCTCAGGATATGAGTAAATGGTGGGGCATAGGAGGCTGACGGAGGTTGGGAGATTGACTCAATAAAAGGAGGCAGCAGTTTGATGGGAGGACTGAGTCTGTTGTGGAACTCTTTCTCAAATCTGTTCTCTTTTCTCCATGCCCATTGTCACTATAACACCCAGGCTACCACCATCTCTTGCTTAGGCTCCAGCAGCAACCTCCTAAGTCATCTCCCTGATTCTACCTTTCCCTTTCCAAACAGTTCTCTTTATTGCAGCCAAAGTTACCAAACTTAAAATTCTTTAGTGCCTTCTCATTGCATGTGGGAAGGAGTTCGGCATCTTCACCTGGACTTTTAGGCTCTGAATTATTTTTCCAATCTCGACTCTTATGGGTCCCTCCTTGTTTTTTTTTTTTTTTTTTTTACCATTTAGCCATCGAGAACATCTCTCAGTTTCTCAAACAGGCCATGCTCCCCCCTCTCCCCACTCCATCCCAGGTGCATGTTGCTTTTCTGTCTGGAATGATCTTTTCCCCTTTGAAGCTTCACCCAACTTCTGGCCCCAATTAACCTAGCAGACTTCTACTCATTTTTCAAGGTCCTGTTTAAATCATAAGTCTGTAAGTCCTCCAGGCTAGGCGAGGCCTGGCTAAGTGACTACAGTACTTTTTACGTCTCCTAGGTTTCTGCCATCATAGCTATAGTTACTAGATAAAGGTCTGTCTTTGCCACCAGACCTCTGAGGAAGCTTCTGAGGACAGGTGCAAGTGTGTCTTGTTCCTGTATCTGGCACATCATGAGGTGCTCAGTAAATATGTGCAGACTCTATGACTTACCATGGATACGGCATCTGTGATGCTTTGTGGCCAATCTGTGGAGCAGCACTGGATTGACGTCTTTCCACTTTAACTCTTTTCTTGGCATACATACCCCTTGATTATAGTGCTTAATTGGGGCACAATTACAGCTATGGTGAAGCTTGCAAAATTATACCTTTGGCTCATTTTAAAAAAGATTTTGTTTATTTATTTTTAGAGAGATGGGAAGGGAGGGAGACAGAGGGGGAGAAACATTGATGTGAGAGAGAAACATTGATTGGCTGCCTCTTGCACACGCCCCAAATGGGACCGAACCCTCAACCTAAACGTGTGCCCTGACTGGGAATTGAACCAGCAACCTTTCACTTTGTGGAAGGATGCCCACAACTGAGCCACACTGGTCAGGGCCCTTTGGCTCATTTTTTGTTGAGGCATGAAAAATGCCTTCCCTACAACCATTCTGCATTGTAGATTTTTGTGTCACCAGAAAAGCCAGATAAAAAGGGTCAAACTTGCTATTTGGCATAGTGTAAGGAAAAAACACACACACACTATTTCATTTACTGAATTTATTCCTTAAAAAACAGTCTCTGAATTCAGGCAATCCAGTTTATGTAGACCCAGTGAGATAGAGATCAATATCTGGTTTCTGAGAGATGAGACTGTATGTACTGCAGATTCAAAACTAAAAATCCATGCCGTCGGCTACGATTCAAGGCAGCCCCTGGCAGGGGCTGTAGGTCACAAGAGGAAGGAGCAGTCTGTCTGCACCAGTGTCCTGATTCTTTGTTGGGATGAAAAATGGAGAAGTGACTTATTCCTGCATTGTCTTGTAACTGGGAAATTGAAGAAAGGGGAAGTTACCCACCAAACAGGTTTTTTAAATCCCAGTCTGAACAGGAAATTAGTTTATTCATTCAAATTCTTTCCAAACACCAGTTTTGTGGGTTACACAGTGAAGACTACTTCTTGTGATCCGGCAAGGAGATGAAAGAAGGCCATAAGGAATAGCTCATTAGCAGTCAAGAGACCAAAGTGAGCCAGAGCATGAGGATGAGGACACAGTCCCCAAAACAGGAGGGGAAGAAAGTGGGTGATGATGGGGGGAGGTAGCTCTGAAGCTGCTCCCTAAAGGGGAATGGCATCCAGTAGAGAGTGAGAAGGAGAGGGCCTTCTGGCAAAAGGAAGTGTGTGAATAACCCTTAGAAGATTGAAAGGGTAGGTCATATGAATGGGAACCAATGTTCCCTTTGGAAAATGAAAGTGTGCCTGAAACAGCCACAGTTGAGCTGATTCCTGCTCGTGCTGACCATAGATTCTGTCTGTACGTTCCCACTTGTAGGATCAGGCTCAAGCAGCCATGTGAAATGGCTCTTTGCTTGCCTTCTTAGTACTCTGCTACCTGCTGCTCAAACCTCAGGAGCCTACTTCCCATCAGTGTGAGAAGTACATCTTTCCTTTTCCTTCTATAAAGATAGTATTAGGATGATTCTCCTGCCCCTTATGGGAGTTTTTTTCAGGAAGGAAATGGTGAGAGTTTGACATTGGGAGAGGGGAACCATCTTTGAAGGGAAGGGACTGTTCCTGAATTTAGCTATTAGGGAATTAGTACAATAGTGACCACAGCCCAATTTGAGGACTTACTATACACAGCCAGGAAATGAATAATATAATTTAGTCATTCCAATAACCCTGTGGGTTAGTACTGCTATCCTCAGTTAACAGTGGGGGCAGGGGGTGGCACTGAGATCTGTAGGGTGAAGTATCTTACCAAGTTCACAAAACTAGAAAGGGCAAAATTAGGACTTGAAGCTAGATTTGCTTGGTACCAAAACCACATACCTAACACAAAGTTCTACTCTTATTTAGGAGATTCTCCCACCGCCCTTCGAATTTTTCTTCTGATTTCTTAACTTTACATTTTGAAAATAACATATGCTCATTTTAGACAAGTTAGAAAATTTAGAAAAGTAAAGGAATAGAAAAAAATTGTTACCTTAAGTCTGTTACATAGAGGTCATCCCTATTAAAATGTTTGCCCTGCATTTCTCTAATATCTTGTGCAATGTTTCACATTATTGAATTTATACTAGTTCTTATCTGTGTTTTCCTTAATGGTATAAAATTAGCATTTCCCTGTATATTTAATCAATCTGAGTTTTAAGAGTGGCAAACATTTTATTGTTTAGATGTGCCATACAGTCTCTTAATCATATTTAATTGAAATTCTAGGTTGGGTCTTTTTTTTCACCATCAAAAACAAAACAAATAAACACACACACAAACATACAAAATGTGCATGCAGTTTGGTCTGTACTCCTGTCAGATTCCTAGAAGTGGTTAAACCGAGTCAAAAAATATGGTCAATTTTTAAATTTCATCTTTATTGTATTTTTTCCATTATCATTTAGTCCCCTTATACCCCACACCCCTCAGCAATTACCACACTGTTGTCCATGTCTATGAGTCCTTTTTAATTTTTGTTCAATCCTGCCACTCTCTTATTTCCTCACTAGCTGTCATCCTGCTCTCCATCTATGAGTCTGTTCCCATTTTCCTTGCTAGTTCAGTTTGTTTATTAGATTCCACATATTAGTGAAATCATATGGTATTTTCCTTTCTCTGACTGGCTATTTCACTTAGCATAATGTTTTCCACATCCATACATACAGTTGCAAAGGGTAAAATTTTTTTCTTTTTTATGGCCAAGTAGTATTCCATTGTATAAATGTTCCATAGTTGTTTTATCCACTCATCTATTGATGGATACTTGGTCTGCTTCCAAGATATGGTCAATTTTTTAAGGTTCTTGGTGCGCATAAATGAAATGTACTCTAGGAAAATGTCTCCAATTTATACTCCACTATTTTTGGGACTGTTTTGATAATCAGTTTTCCCATTTAGAACACATGTCATTTACTCAAAAATTATGTCAGTTTTGGATATTCATCCTATAAGCATATTTTCTTCTTAATTTTTTGTATGTACAAATTTTTAAAGTTTATAAATGTGATTTTGTTCTATTTTTCTCTTAACTGCTGTATATTTATCTTCCTACTTCAGTTCACTTGTTAGAAAAGGTTGACGGAAAAGAAAGGGAGGTCCATGAAAAGATGCATTGATAAATGAGGCCTCCCTGCAAATTAAGGGGGGTCTTCCCTTCTCCAAAAGCAAAATGGGAAAAGCCAGTGGATGTCTGCAGCAAAGGGTATGGAGTCAGTGGATATGTTGATTGATGATTCCATGGCCACCATCTCTAGAATGGACAAAGGAAAAAGAAGCTAAGTGCTGGGAGAACTTACCATGGGGGAAAGGGAGACTCATTTTATCATGAGACTGGAGAGAAGGATGTATGCAAAGATTGGTAGAGGGAAGGAAGTGTGAGCTGGTTAATTCCAGTTTCAGCAGAGTAGATCAATGACAGGTTGGAGGAGAATCAGGATTGGGAGAAGATGTACAATAACCACTATGGCCACTCTGATTAGTGATGTTTTCATCACTAAGATCCCCTCATTTCAGCTTTCTGAAACTTGTTATCAGATTGGAATCTGCCCAGTGCTATCAAATGCTCAGGGTCTGACCCCATAGATAACTACAACACAATTGATTTTTAATAAAAATAGAACATGAAGACTGAACACAAGTCTGCATTCAAATGCTGCCAGATATTTGCAGGGAAATTGAAAATTCATGCAACCATGAGAATACTTCAAATCATCAGATGGTAGGCAAGTTCAACATACCCTAAATTTGTCATTTTCCTTTTCTTTTGGTACTAATGGTAGGAAAAAGAGGCTCCTTTAATTTTTCTCTGATCATGATTCTGACTTTCACAAATCTTTTAATAGGGAAATAACTGATCAGTGTAAAAGCTTTCATTATTTGTGGTGAGTGGCAACAGCCAGCACCTCAATATTTAATCTGTATAATTCCTGTTAATGTTTTATTCATGTTCACTAGAGAGGTTATGAGGGCATTGTTAACTGCATACTTTTTTCTTTGTCTAAATATGCACACTTCTATTTGTTTCTGCCTTGTAGAAGAACTTGTTTTTTTTCCCTTTCCTTTTCTTTTTTTGTTTTTCTTTATGTTAGCTTTTCAGTTTGGGGTCATGTCTTAGAATTAAAATCTAGGGTCCATTAGGCATCGTTCATCTGTGAGATGAATTCCATATTCCATCTATTGATTCCATTGTGGGTGAACATTTGCAGGATTTAGGCAAGCACTAGCTGGTGCCCTAAATAAAACTTACATTATCTCTTCAATATAGGATGAAAATGGAGGGAAATATCTTCATTTGCACAGCTTGGAGAAAATGTTTATATATTAAGAGCTGCTATATGTAGCACATGTAGTTTTCTGACAAGTGAAATGAAAATAAGTATTTTCCATAATATTGAGCCAATGGAATATATTTAATAATTCCAAGCCCATTTGCTTTTGAATAATGCCTTTTGAGATATAGATATTTTTCAGACCATGGACACTTTATGGTTTGTAAATAGCAGGTAGACATATTTTGTGTAGTGAGTTTGCCAGAAATTGCAGAAAAGTCTTTAAAGGAAGATTGTGTCTTCATTATAGCCCTAAAAAATGTTGACAGCCTCTTTCCCTGGTAATATCTGTACCTCAGGGTATCTTATTTATATGGATATCTATTACTAGTGATCTATCTTCTAATTAACCATCTTCTCATTGCAAAATCTGCTGACCTTTGCTCAGTTCTTATCCTTAATTTCTATATGCATTTTGCTTGAAGCCCCTGCTATCTGTGACATAGCACTATCCTAACCTTATTCTTCCTTTTCTAGTCATTCCCACTGTCTCTCCTTTGATGTTTTTTTCTTCTCTATTTACTAAATGTGAGTGTTCCTCAAGGACCAGAGGTAGCCCTCTGATTTTTCTCTTCTTAATTCTCAGCCTTGGTGAGTGCCTTCATTCTCTTGGCCTCTTCCAACATCTCTATCTAGATACTGATCTCAGGGCTCTCATTCTATACCTCTGCAGAATTTCCATTGGATTTTCAAAGTTAACTTAACTAAAAACTGTTGTCTTTTCCAAAATGATTTTTTCCCTATGTTTCTCTCATTTATCCTCCTTTCACTCACTCAAACTTCAATCAGGCAGCCAACTTTGGTTTCTTTTTTTCCACAATCCTTCCATGGCTAACCACTCCCTATGTGTTTTTATTCTACCTCTTTAAATTCTCTACAATATCCACCCTCCTTTCACTTTCAAGCTCTTAAGACCTCATATTTGTACTGTTGTAGTAGCTATAACATAACATGTTGAGATAATAACCTCTTTCTTACTGCTAAAGGATTTTTTCCCCTCCATAACAAGATGGCAACCTCATTTTTGTATTTTCTCTCTGTGGAAGTTTTGTGAAGGGGAGTGGATATGGCAAGAAGAGGTTTCCAGGCAACACCCAATCAGGATTTTGTCTGCAGATAAACTCATTGAAATTAATTATTTTGGGTCATTCCAGAGGGTAGAGGAGATAGAGGTGAATGACTGAATTTGGGAGGTAGAAGTGGGCCAAATTAAAGAGAAAGAAGGTTTCTTTAGAAGAATCCCTTTTGAGACAAGAGAGACTGTGGTGAGTTCCATGGAGTCAGGAACACCACTGTAATCCCTTTTAGTGGAGTTATTGGGACCTCTGATGGTAAGGTTGGGGTGGTAGATGGGCCAAACCTTAAGAACTGTTGCCCTAGGACCAGCAGGCATTAAAAGGTCCCAGGCCCACTGTTGTCATTTTCTAGAAACCATGCAGACTCGGATGGTAATCTCATTGATTAGAACAGGGCAGTCTAAAGACTGGAGAGTCCCTTCCTAAGGGCTTTATACAGCATATGGCACCCTAGGACTCTGGCTTGACTTTAGAGAGGAGATGTTAACCAAGGTATAGGCTCAGCCGCTAAAGCATAGAGACCTCAAAATATGAGGCTCAAAAACATTAGAAGTTTCTCTCTCTCTCTCTTTCTCTCTCTCTTACTCTCCCTCCCTCCCCCCTCTCTCCTAGAATTAAGTGAGATGTCCAGACCCAGTTTGCAGCTCTGCACCACAAAGGCATTTAGGATTCCATATTTTTCCCATCTTGATACCTTGCCATCTCCCAGGACAGAATTTTAAACTCTTATGCCAAGGTTCTTTTGATAATCTGCTAACATGTGTACACTCTGACTCAAAAAGAAAAAAAGGTTTTACATGCATAAAAATACATAGGAGGATTATAAAGGAAGTAAATTATAGTAAAATAATTATCACAATATTTAAAACACAAATTTGTGATATACTTATAGATATACTTCCTTATTAATTATTAGCAAGGTCCTGTGGTGTGTCAAATAAGTTCTGTACTTTCCAAATAATGTTGAGCACAAATTTTTATTTCATGATATCTGAATAAATATAGTATGATATGAAAATATCTATGGTTTCTGAGAATGACAAGGTCACAGGTGCTAAGAATACTACTGTACTTTGTTACCTCATTCATAATAAAAGAAAATGCTGAATTTCAATAGGAGATCATTGAAAATAAAGATGTAACTTTCCATTCAAATCTCTGGACCCCCTAAATTTTGTCCATGGGCCATTTGAAGTCTGGTCAACCTCAAGTTAAGGATCATGCTGGAGTGCTGAAGCTGGCTCACCTCTGTGCCCATGCTCCATGCCTAACAAAAGAGAAAAAGAGAAGTCCAGGACAAGTGGTGTTGTCTTTATGGAGGTGAAACCGTGCTCATCTCTTCTCACACTCCATTGGCTTGATCCTAGTTTATGGCCACCCCTAGCTTAAAATAACAACTGAGTTGGGGGTTCTGCATCAGGTGGCTGTGTGCCCAGCTAAAACTGAGGAGTTTTATTACTAAACAGAAGAAGGACAGAATAGATAAATATTTAGTACTCACAACAAGAATATAGGATTCCCCCAAATATGCCTGAAATTCAATTTCCCACCAGCCAGGCTCAGAAGAGATTGGGTAATTTAAAAAGGATTATTGTGAGGATTAACTACAGTGTTCAAGTGCCTGGTAAAGTGTAAGTGCCCAATAAATATTCACCAAAGCTAACTTGCAAGTGACCAGATTGAAAATAATATATTGGACTCCTAGAATGAGAAAGGTCAAAGAAATTTATGTTTAAATATGTTCATTCAATAAATATTTATTGAGCTCAGATTATATGCCAGACACTGTTCTAGTTGCCAGAGAAATGACAGTGAAAAATATAAGGTTTTTGCTTTCAGGAATCTTTCATTTTACTCAGGGGAAGTAGAATAACAAGTAAACAAATCACATGTTGGGGGCAAAGGATATAAAAAGAGGTGAAATAAAAGTTATGGTAGAATACTGTGATAGGCAGAATTGTTTCCCAAGATTCCTACCCCTGGCTACACTCACTGTATAATTATCTCCCACCTTAAGTGTGAATGGAACCTGTGAATATGATAGAATACCACACCTATAATTATATTATGCAATATTGCAAAGGTGCAGAGACCTTGAAAACATAATTAAGGTCCCAGAGGGAAGGGAGATATAAGGGGGATAAATGATAATAGAGAAAAAATACATTAAAACATTTAAGGTCCCAAATCAGTTGATTCTAAATTAATCAGAAGGGAGATTTTCCTGGATGGATCTGAGCTAATCAATTAAAAGCCCTTAAAAGAGGAACTGAGCCCTACCTGGCCTTGAAGAAGGAAGCAGCTGTGTTGTGAACTGCCTGTGGAAGGGACCATATGGCAAGGGCCTGAGGGCAGTCTCTCAGGGCTGAGAGCTCCATTCGGCTTTCGGTGAGTAAGAAAATAGGAATATCAGTCAGAAAGCCACAAGGAAATTAAGTCTGCCAAAAGCATGAATGAGTTTGGAAGTGGGTTCTTTCCTGCCAAGCCTTCTTGTGAGAATGTAGCTCAGCCAACCTCGACTGCAGTCTCTTGAGAGTAAGCTGTGCCTGGACCCCTGACCTACAGAAACTGTGACAAAATAAATGCATGTTGTTTTAAGCCACTAAGTTTGTGGCAATTTGTTACACAGCATAAAATACTGTTTTTAACGGTATGATTAAGAAAGTCCTCTCTGTAAGGTGAGTTTGAATGGAGACATGAGGACAGTGAGGAGTGAACTATAAGGGTACCTGAGGCAAGAGCAGAGGAGTGACCATCCTTCCTGGTGTGTGGAGAATAGCACAGGGATGGGCATGAGTGATGGAGGAGGCACCAGTTAGGTTGGAAAAGATGGATACTTGGACTAGTATGTTATGGTGGAGGGCATCAGATTATGGACATAGTTCAAAGGCAGAACCAACACAATTTGCTGAAAGATTAGATTTTGAGTGTGAGAGGAAGAACATTCAAAGGAAAGCTTCAGAATGCAGTTGCCATTTGCTATGATAAGAAGACTGGGGTAGGGTTGCCTTGGGGTGGAGAGAAGCAGGCTTTAGGGAGAAGTCAAGAGTTTGGTTTTGGATATGTGAAGTCTGAGATGCCACACAAATGGATTTGTCAAGGGGATGGCTGTGCATATAAGTCTGGAGTTGAGAGAGTTTGGGGATGGAAATGAAAATAGGAAGTTTCAGCTTGTAGAGGGTATTTAAACTCTGAGAGTGGAAGAGATAACCCAAGATAGAAAAATCATAAAATAGTGGGCTTGAAAGTCACTTTAAAAGATTATCATTTTATAGGTAAAAAACCTCCAGCCCAGAGAACTACAGTGATATCAGGTCTATACCTAAGGGCACAGAACTAGTTATTAGCAGAGTTTAACTAAAACCTGCACTTCTTGATCCCCAGCTCGGAGATTTCTTTTACCAAGGATCATAGATTCTTTATCTTTTTCTTCCCTTTGGTATTTGACTTGGGAAAGAGCCTTGCAAAGTCAAAAAGACTTGGCTCTTTTCCTCTCATGGGGTTGCTAGTCCCAGATACAGACCTCTGAGGAATCCTTCCCCACCTTGGGTGTCACTTCACAGTATACTGATTAGATCTGATGGCTATGGGAGGCCAGGTCTCATGTAACAATGAAAATGTATGCTGTGATGTCTATAAACCTCACCCCATCAAATTAATAATGAAAAGCCTCCCATCAAAGCCCTCCTTGTGCTCAATAGCCTGTGGCACATTTGGACTCATCAATAGATGTTCAGCAATATTACAACTTGTTTAAATCTTGGTAAAGTAGCATTACGTACTATTGTTATTGACTTCCCTTTTCTAATTACCACCCAAAGGTGACGGATGATACAGCTCTAATGACCACATTCCTAAAGCGTGAGTGGCTTTGGGTTTCTACTCACTGTATCTTAGTGTGCTCTGAAGGAGGAGATCCCCCTGGTGAAAGCAGGTCAGCTTTAGCAAGGCCACCAAATTGAGGAGGGCTCTCTGTGACTGGTTTGAAACCAGGGAATTTAAACTCTGTGTGAATATGAGGCATGTCAATGCAGGAACCCTAATGCAAGTGCAGCTACCGATAGCTGACTTCTATGATGGTCCACAACCCAGATGGGTAGGAAACATAGCTTTGTTTATTATTATTTTTCCTGTAACTCAATATAATTTACATTTGAGCCTCCATTTTGCTGGGTTGGAGGAAACATACTCCCCCCTCTCCCTTTCTTGTGATTGAGTCTAAGTTTTGGGGGCATAGTTATATGGTGCCTGGGGATGACAGGATGGCCTGTGGCCTCTGACATTGTTCAACATGTTTTTCTGTGAGATATCCATTTTTCATCTGGTCCTGTGACATTGGTTCCCACATGGAGCCTGTGAGGTTTCCCTTTTTCTTTTCATGGCTCCTTCAAGCCTAGTGGCAGCTGCCACTCCTATGCATGGCCACTATTCTACTCTTTCCTGCTCTCCTAGAGCATGGAGATCTCTTTGAGGCTCCTAAGATGCTGGTACCTGAACTTACTGCTTCCTCCCCTCTCTGCTCCCTGAGCTCTGCTAGGGCCCTGGCTTCTAGTAAGGACCAATATCAAATTTCATTACTCTTTCCCCATCTGGGGAAATCTGTTATAGTCTTTCTCAAAAAGCCCCACTCTCCTTAGATCCCATTTCTCTCCAACATATTTTTTTTTGTGTTCAGAACCCTCTCCAGCTCCCTAAAACATTAAGTTTTTGAAGTATAGTACTAAGAAGACTCCCTTGTACAAAATTCACCCTGAAATAATAAGCATAGAACAGTCCAGTTGCTTGTTTTTGTGGAATAGGTAAATGGGAAGAGGGAGGAATAAATGGAAAAAGATCAAGAGCTAGGAATGTGATCTGGCTAATATAAAAGCAACCATACCACAGCAGGATACTAATGGAAGCTAGACTTTCTTTTCCCCTTTTACATCTTGGTCAGCATTCTGATAATTAGTCACTTCTTCCTGTACAGGATGGTGGGGGCCAGAAGATAGTGCTTATTTAAAAACTTCCGTAATTCTTTCCTTTGGTGTTTATGATTTGGTAATGATTTAACAAGTCAAGTAAAATGGTTCCTTTCACCAAATTCCTACTCAGCTTTATCTTTTGTTATCTTCTTTTATAAGAGTTTAATTCTTGAAGGGCAGAATCTGTTGATTTGATTTATGTGATTTATCTCTGTATATACAACGTAATGTATGCTACATAATAGGTACCTCATACATTATTGAATGATCAATTACTTGAGTCCCAAGAAAAGAAAATTTGGAAGTTAAGTTCATTGCTATGGAGGGTGATGAATTTAGAAGTGTCATTCATTCAAGTTTATTTTTTAATATATATATAATTGATTATGCTATTACAGTTGTCCCAATGTTTCCCCCTTCCCCCCTCTGCTTGGTACCCCCATTCCCTCCAGCAACCCCCACACGTTAGTTCATGTCCATGCATCTACATAAAAGTTCTTTGGCTACTCCATTTCCCATATTGTTCTTAACATCCCATCTATTCTGTACCTACCAATTTGTACTCAACCCCTGAAGCTTTTCCCCCAATCTTCCCCTTCCCACTCCCAACTGATAACCCTTCAAATGATCTCCATATCTATGATTCTGTTTCTGTTCTGTTTGTTTGCTTAGTTTGCTTTTTAGATTCAATTGTTGATAGTTGTGAATTTATTGCCATTTTAATATTCATAGTTTTGATCTTCTTAAATAAGTCCCTTTAACATTTCATATAATAATGGTTTGGAGATGATGAACTCCTTTACTTTTATCTTGTCTGGGAAGCACTTTATCTGCCCTTTGATTCTAAATGATAGCTTTGCTGGATAGAGTAATCTAGGTTGTAGGTTTTTGCTTTGAATAATTCTTGCCAGTCCCTTCTAGCCTGCAAAGTTTCTTTTGAGAAATCACCTGACAGTCTTATGGGAATTCCTTTGTAGGTAACTATCTGCTTTTCACTTGCTTCTTTTAAGATTCTCTCTTTATCTTCAACATTTTAATTATGTTGTGTTTTAGTGTGGTTTTCTTTGTGTCCATATTGTTTGGGACTCTGTGCTTGTATGTCCTGGACTTATATATCTATTTAATTCACCAAATTAGGGAAGTTTCCCTTCATTATTTTTTCAAATAGGTTTTCAATTTCTTTCTCTTTCTCTTCTCCTTCTGGCACCCCTATGATTTGAAAGTTGGTATGTTTGAAGTTGTCCCAGAGGCTCCTTAGTCAATCCTTGTTTTCTTGGATCATTTTTCTCCTTACTGTTCTGGTAGAATATTTTTTCTTCCTATGTTCCAAATCATTGATTTGATTCTTGGATTTATCCCCTCCACTGTTGGTTCCCTATACATTTTTTTTTATTTCAATCATTGTTCAAGTACAGTTTTCTCCCCCCTACTCCCATTCCAGCCCCTCCACCCAACCCTCCCCCCTTGCCCCCATTACCACCCACCCCTAGTTTTTGTCCATGTGTCCTCCAAAACATTTTTCTTTATTACACATAGTATAAGCTTCATTTCTGCCTGGGTGTTTTTTATGCTACTCAAGTACCCACGAGTTCCTTGAGAATTCTAATAACCAGTGTTTTGGACTCTGCATATGATAGGTTACTTATCTCCATTTTGTTTAGTTTTTTTCCTGGAGTTTTGTTCTCTTTCATTTGGCCATATTTTTGGTCTCCTCAGTTTGGCAGCCTCTCTTGTGTTTATTTCTATGTGTTAGGTAGAGCTGCTTTGACTCGCTGTCTTAGTAGCATGGCCTATTGTAGAAAAGCACACTGGGAAGTTGGATGGGATAGAGCCTTAGGTAACTGCCAGGGCATGGCAATGCATGTGAACTAGGTTGATGGAGTCTCCAAAATGGTGTCCCTGTTCTCTGGATACGTGTTGGGGAGGGCTCAGAAAGGGAATGTTGCTGCTGCCTGGCCTCTGGAGTTTTGTCCCAGAGGAAGCTGTCCCCTGGTGCCAGACAGGTCCATTGTTGGCCCTTGAAGAAATCCAAAGAATCCCATACTTCCTTCTGCCACCCCAACCCCCACTAGTTTTTATAGCCAGAAGTTATGGGGAATTATCTTCCTGGCACTGAAATACTGGGCTGGGTGGTCTGGTGTGGGGCTGGGACCCCTCGCTCCCAAGTTATTCCTCTCAATTTTTATCTATCACATGTGGGCATGGGACCACCCATTCTACATCTCTGGGTCTCCACACCTCTCTGCCCCTCCTACCTGTCTAAATGAATGTGAATTTAATTCCTTGGTGGAATTCCATACAGCTTGATTTTCTAATAATTGTTGATGATATTTGTTTTGTAGTCTAGTTGTAATTTTTGTTGTGATTGTGCCAGGAGGTAAGGTGTGTTTACCTATGCCTACTTCTTGACTGGAACCTCATTCAGTCATTTTATTTACTCTTTTATTCACCAAATATTTATGGAACACCTATAATGTCCCCCCCCCCCCCATTTAGTCCTCCTAAGAGAGTTTAGTCTTATCTATCTATCTATCTATCTATCTATCATTTTTATTATGTTTTTTCCATTACCATTTGGTACCATTATACCCTCTTCCCCCCAGCAATCACCACACTGTTGTCCACATCCATGAGTCCTTTTGCTGTTTGCTCGATCTCTCTACCCCCTAACCTCCTCCCTATTAGCTGTCATCTGTTCTCCATCTATGAGACAGTCTCTGTTCTGCTTGTTAGTTCAGTTTGTTCATTAGATTCCACATATAAGTGAAATCATATGGTGTTTGTCTTTCTCTGACTGGCTTATTTCTCTTAGCATAATGTTCTCAAGTCCATCCCTACTACTGCAAAGGGCAAAATTTACTTGCTTTTTATGGCTGAGTAGAATTCCACTGTGTAAATTTCCATAGTTGTTTTATCCACTCATCTAATGATGGACACCTGAGTTGCTTCCATATCTTGGCAATTGTAAACAATGTTGCAGTGAACATGGGGGTGCTTATGTTCTTTCAAATTAGTGTTTTAGATTCCTTTGGATATATTCTCAGAAGTGGGATAGCTAGGTCAAATGTAGATCCATATTTAATTTTTTGAGGTATCTCCATACTGCTTTCCACAGTGGCTTCCAATCTGCATTCCCACCAGCTGCACACAAGGGTTCCTTTCTCTCCACATCCTTGCCAGCACTGGTTTGTTGATTTATTGACCACAGTTATTTGATAGATGTGAGATTATATCTCATTGTAGTTTTTATTTGCATTTCTCTGATGATTAGTGACATTGAGCATCTTTTCATATGTCTCTTGGCTATCTGTAAGTCCTCTTTGGAGAAGGGTCTATTCAGGTCCTTTGCACATTTTTAAATTGGGTTGTTTGTTGTTTTGGTGTGGAGTTTTGTAAAACACCTGTAATGTTTAAGGACCTGTGCTAGATTTTTGAGTTAAAAAAATTAGGAGGATGCAACCAGTCTTCAAGGGGCTTACTTTCATGGAATTACCCTGTACCTTAACTGATCTTATCTGCTGCATAATCCACTATAAGTATATACCACAGTTAACTAGTATTCTATAGACACTTAGGTCATTTTAAATCTTTAGCTACTTAAAACAGCAAGTATCCTACAAACACCCAGATTTTAAAAAAAAAACTTTAAGCTATTTCAAACAACATTGAAATGAATAACACATGTAAACATTTAGTGCACATATATGTATATATTTAACATAATTTGCCTAATTTCTGTTCATGGAATATCCCCATTAGTAACATATAGCAATTTATATCTGCTTTTAAATGTCCCAACCTTCAGTTTCTGCTAGCCACTATTCTAGAATCTTTCATTTGTTTACACTAAGATTCAGAAACATTTTATCTTTCCACTCTCAGGCTCTAACTTGACAGAATCCCTAAATTCTATGAACTGGGCCACCATTCCCAAAGGGTGTTTTCTGTGGAACACTAGTCCTACAAGATATAGAAGCCAATGGTCACATAAATATTACAAATTATGTCTATCTACCTCTTACTGAGTTATAACACACTTTAGAACAATAAAGAAACTTGTTTAACCCCATAGTTTCTCAAGCATATTTAGGAATAACTTTTAAATGTATTGGTATCTCTTATAACACACACTTGGAAAGAATATTAACATTGATGTTCTGCTCAGAAATGCCTCAGATAGTGCAGAAAGAACCCTTATTCTTAAGATAATTCTGAGGTTCTGACAGACTAAAAATTCTCCTCATTTCCTTTATTCAAGCAGTTCTAATTTATTTGCAGTAATATTCATAATTTTTTTTATTTTAATCATTGTTCAAGTACAGTTTCTCCCCCCTACTCCCATTCCAGCCCACCCACCCAAACCTCCCTCCTTCCCCCCATTACCCCCACCCCTAGTTTTTGTCCATGTGTCCTCCAAATTTGTTCCTGTAATCCCTACCCATTCCCCCTTGGAATTCCCTCTTCTCTCCCCTCTGGCCACTGTCAGGCTATCCCCTATTTCAGTGTCTTTGGTTATATTTTGCTAGTTTTTGTTTTGTTTTGTTTTGTTTTGTTGTTTAGATTCCTGTTAAAGGTGATATCATGTGGTATTTGTCTTTCACTGCCTGGCTTGTTTCACTTAGCATAATGCTTTCCAGCTCCATCCATGCTGTTGCAAAGGGTAGTGAGCTCCTTCTTTCTTTCTGCTGCATAGAATTCCATTGTGTAAATGTACCATAGTTTTTTGATCCATTCATTTACTGATGGGCATCTAGGTTGCTTCTAGCACCTAGCTATTGTAAATTGTGCTGCTATGAACATCGGAGTGCAAAGGTTCTTTTGTATTGGTGTTTTAGTGTTCTTAGGATAGAGTCCCAGCAATGGAGTTGCTGGGTCATAAGGCAGATCCATTTTTAGTTTTCTGAGGAAGTTCCATACTGCTTTCCATAGTGGTTGTACCAGTCTGCAGTCCCACCAACAGTGCACTAGGGACCCCCTTTCTCACATCCTCTCCAACACTTGTTGTTTGTTGCTTTGTTTATGATGGCCATTCTGACTGGTGTGAAGTGGTATCTCATTGTGGTTTTAATCTGCATCTCTCTGATGGCTAGCGATATTGAACATCGCTTCATGTGTCTTTGGATTTTCTGTATGTCCTCCTTGGAGAAGTGTCTGTTCAAGTCCTTTGCCCATTTTTTAATTGGGTTACTTGTCTTCTTAGAGTAGAGTCGTGTAAGTTCTTTATATATTTTGGAGATTAAACCCTTGTCTGAGGTATCATTGGCAAATATGTTTTCCCATACACTTGGTTCTCTTTTTATTTTGATACTGTTTTCCTTAGCTGTGCAGAAGCTTTTAATTTTGATGAGGTCCCATTTGTTTATTCTTTCCTTTATGTCCCTTGCTCTAGGGGACAAGTCAGTGAAAAAGTTTCTGCGTAAAATATCTGAGATTTTCCTACCTACGTTCTCTTCTAGGACTTTAATGGTGTCACGTTTTATATTTAAGTCTTTTATCCACCTTGAATCTATTTTTGTATAAGGTGTAAGTTGGTGCTCGAGTTTCATTTTTTTGCACGTAGCTGTCCAGTTCTCCCAACACCATTTGTTGAAGAAGCTATTTTTATTCCATTTTATATTGCTGCTTCCTTTGTCAAATATTAATTGACCGTAGAGACTTGGGTTTATTTCTGGGCTCTCTGTTCTGTTCCATTGGTCTATGTGCCTGTTTTTATGCCAGTACCAGGCTGTTTTGATTACAGTGGCCTTGTAGTATAGTTTAGTGTCAGGTATTGTGATCCCTCCTACTTTACTTTTCTTTCTCAAAATTGCAGCAACTATTCGGGGTTGTTTATGGTTCCATATAAATTTTTGAAGTGTTTGTTCTATGTCTGTGAAATAAGCCATTGGTACTTTAATAGGTATTACATTGAATGTGTGAATTGCTTTGGGTAGTATGGACATTTTAATGATATTAATTCTTCCAATCCATGAACACGGTATATGTTTCCATTTGTTTGTGTCTTCCTTGATTTCTCTCCTCAGAGTTACTGTAGTCTTCTGAATACAGGTCTTTTACCTCTTTGGTTAGGCTTATTCCTAGATATTTTATTTTTCTTTTTGCTATTTCAAATGGAATTTTTTTCTTGATTTCTGCTTCTGCTGTTTCATTGTTGGTGATACAGAAATGCCTTTGATTTCTGGATATTGACTTTGTATCCCTCTGTTTTACCAAATTCATTTATTAGGTCAAGCAGTTTTTTGGTGGAGTCTATAGGATTTTCTATGTACACTATCATGTGATCTGCGAACAGTGACAGTTTTGTTTCCTACTTTCTGATTTGGATGCCTTTTATTTCTTTTTCATGTCTGATTGCTGTGGCTAGAAGTTCCAGTACTATATTGAATAGAAGTGGTGAAAGTGGACATCCTTGTCTTGTTCCTGTTCTTAGTGGAAAAGATTTTAATTTTTTCCCATTGAGTATGATGTTGGCTGTAGGTCTCTCATATATGGCCTTTATTATGTTGAGGAATGCTCCCTCTATTCCCACTTTGCTGAGTGTTTTTATCATAAATGGGTGCTGTACCTTATCAAGTGCTTTTTCTGCATCAATTGATATGATCATGTGGTTTTTGTTTTTGCCTCTGTTTATGTGATGTATTACATTTACTGATTTGCGAATATCGTACCATCCTTGCATGCCTGGAATGAATCCCACTTGGTCATGGTGTATGATCTTTTTAATGTATTGTTGGATGCGGTTTGCCAGTATTTTGTTGAGGATTTTAGCGTCAATGTTCATCAGCGATATTGGCCTGAAGTTTTCTTACTTTGTTGTGTCTTTATCAGGTTTTGGAATTAGGATGATGTTGGCCTCATAAAAAGAGTTTGGGAGACTCCCACCTTTTTGGATTTTTTGGAATAGTCTGTGAAGGATAGGGGTTAGTTTTTCCTTAAATGCTTTGTAGGATTCTCCTGTGAAACCATCTGGTCCAGGGCTTTTGTGTTTTGGGAGTTTTTTGATTACTGCTTCAATTTCTTTTGCTGTTATTGGTTTGTTCAGGCTTTCTGCTTCTTTTCTATTGAGTTTTGAAAGATTATATTTTTCTAGAAATTTGTCCATTTTATCTAGGTTTTCAAATTTCTTGGCATACAGTTCTTTGTAGTAATTTGTTACAATCCTTTGTATTTCTGTGGTATCTGTTGTAAACTCTCCTCTTTCATTTCTGATTGTGTTTATTTGGGTCTTCTCTCTTTTTTTCTTGATGAGTCTGCTTAAAGCTTGTCGATTTTGTTTATCTTTTCCAAGAACCAGCTCTTGGCTTCATTGATCCTTAGAATTGTGCTTTTAGTCTCTATGTCATTTAATTCTGCTCTGATCTTGGTTCTTTCCTTCCTTCTGCTTGCTCTGGGCTGTCTTTGTTATTGTTCCTCGAGTTCTTGTAGATGTAGGGTTAGGTTGTTTGTTTGGAATGTGTGTAACTTTTTTAGGTGGGCCTGTATCACTATGCACTCCCCTCTCAGGACTGCCTTGGCTGTGTCCCATAAGTTTTGGGTTGTTGTGAGTTCGTTTTCATTTGTTTCCAGAAACCTTTTGATTTTTTCCCTAATGTCATTCTTGACCAATTCATTGTTTAATAGCATGCTATTTAATCTCCATGATTTTGAGTGTTTGGGGTGTTTTTCCTTGGGGTTGGTTTCTAGCTTCAGTCCCTTGTGGTCCGAGAAAATGCTTGGTATGATTTCAATTTTCTTGAAATTCTTGAGGCTTGTTTTGTGTCCTATCATGTGGTCTATCTTTGAAAATGTTCTGTGTACATTTGAAAAGAATGTGTATTTAGCTTCTTTGGGATGGAGGGCTCTGTATATATCGGTAAAGTCCATTTCATCAAGGGTTTTGTTCAATGCCACAGTATCTTTGTTGATATTTTGTTTGGAAGATCTGTCCGTTTTTGATAGTGGGGTGTTAAAATCCCCCACAATAATTGTGTTGCTGTCAATATCTTTCTTGAAGTACTCTAAGCTTTTCTTTATGTATTTGGGTGCTCCTATGTTGGGTGCATGTATATTTACAATATTTATGTATTCTTGGTGGATTCTTCCCTTGAGTATTATGAAATGACCTTCTGGGTCTCTCTTTATGGTCCTTTTTTGGAAGTCTATTTTGTCTGATATGAATATTGCTACCCCGGCTTTTTTTTTTCCTGTCCATTTGCTTGGAAGATTTGTTTCCAGCCCTTCACTTTCAGCCTGTGTAGGTCTTTTATCCTGAGGTGGGTCTCTTGTAGACAGCATATGTGTGGGTCATTTTTTCTTATCCAATCAGCTATTATTCTATGTCTTTTGATTGGAGCATTTAATCCATTTACATTTAAGGTTATTATTGATAGGTATTTATTCATTGTCTTTTATGTACGTATGTTCCTCTCTCACTCTCTCTTTTACTTTCTTTCTTTTTTTTAAAATATATTTTATTGATTATGCTATTACAGTTGTCCCATTTCCCCCCTTCTCTCCCCTCCACCCTGTACCCCCCTCCCACCCACATTTCCCCCTGTAGTTCATGTCCATGTGTCATACTTATGAGTTCTTTAGTTTCTACATTTCCCGTACTATTCTTGCCCTCCCCCTATTTTCAACCTACATTCTATGCTACTTATTCTCTATACCTTTTCCCCCTCTCTCCTCCTCCCACCCCCCTGCTGCTAACCCTCCATGTGCCCTCCATTTCTGTGGTTCTGTTCCTGTTCTAATTGTTTACTTAGTTTCTTTTGGTTTTGCTTTAGGTGTGGTTGTTAATATTTGTGAGTTTGCTGTCCTTTTACTATACATGTCTTTTCTTTATCTTCTTTTCTTAGATAAGTCCCTTTAGCATTTCATAAAATAAGGGCTTGGTGATGATGAACTCCTTTAACTTGACCTTATCTGAGAAGCACTTTATCTGCCCTTCCATTCTAAATGAGAGCTTTGCTGGATAGAGCAATCTGGGATGTAGGTCCTTGTCTTTCATGACTTGGAATATTTCTTTCCAGCCCCTTCTTGCCTGTAAGGTCTCTTTGGAGAAATCAGCTGACAGTCTGATGGGAACTCCTTTGTAGGTGACTGTCCCCTTACCTCTTGCTGCTTCTAGGACTCTCTCCTTCGTTTTTACCTTGGCTAATGTAATTATGATGTGCCTTGGTGTGTTTCTTCTTGGGTCCAACTTCTTTGGGGCTCTCTGAGCTTCTTGGATTTCTTGGAAGACTGTTCCCTTTGCCAGATTGGGGAAGTTCTCCTTTATTATTTGTTCAAATACGTGCTCAATCTGTTGCTTTTCCCCTTCCGATTCTGGTACCCCTATAATTCGGATATTGGAACGTTTAAAGGTGTCTTGGATGCTCTTAATCTTTTCCTCAATTTTTTGAATTCTTATTTCATCATGCTTCCCTGCTTGGTTGATTCTATCTTCCTTCTGGTCCACTGTATTGTTTTGAGACTCATATTCCTTCCTTTCACTATTGGCTCTCCTCCGCGTGTCTTCCTGCATCTGTTTTATGGTAATCTGCATTCTTTCATCTAAATTTTGTCCAAAATCAACCAGTTCCGTGAGCTTTCTGATCACCAGTGTTTTGAACTGTGCATCTGATAGATTGGCTAATTCTTGGTCGCTCAAAAGGATGAGTCCTGGGGGACTGATCTGCTCTGTTGAAAACATATTTTTTTTCCCCTGTCTCTCCTTTTTTTTTTTTTTTCCGGTCTGGTTGCTCTTGTTACGGTGGGGGGCAGAGCCTTAGGTGCTCACCCACCGGGGCTGGGCACCCCAGTCGCTAGATTGTGACGTTATATGTGGGGGTGGGGCGGGAGCGGGAGCAGGGCGGGAGAAAACAATGGCGGTAGTTCCGTTCCCCTGGACTCAGACCCTTCTCTGGGCTTCCGGGCCGCGAGTTCTGCCGTGGTCCACAATCGCTACCCCTCTGGGTCTGCCAGCCGCAGCTTGCGTACTCAGGGATCACTGCTGCCTTCTTGTGCCCCCGGATGGCTTTTATGCCGATTTCGCGCCAAACCTTCCCCCGACCTCCGCGCGCCGCCGACCCGAGCCAGCCCCGCGCCAGCCCCGCGCCTGCCCGGCTCGTCTTCTCCTACCAGTCCGGAGGAACGCGTCTACTTCAACTTCTTGGCTGCCCGACTTCCATTCAGATAAATCCTCTGCCGGATCTGGGTATTATTCTGATAGTAAATTATTGTTGTAAATTATTGGTTTTCTAATCTTGGTTGTACGAGGAGGTACGGTGCGTCCACCTATTCCTCCATCTTGCCGGAAGTCCTACTTTCTTTCTTTAAAGCAGTCCCTTCAGCATCTCTTGCAGAGCTGGTTTAGTGGAGGTGTATTCTTTTAGACTTCTTTTGTCAGAGAAGGTTCTTATTTGGCCTTCTGTCTTGATTGAGAGCCTTGCTGGGTAAAGTAGCCTTGGTTGCAGACCTCTGGTTCTCATTACTTGGAATATTTCTTGCCATTCTCTTCTGGCTTGGAGTGTTTTCATTGAGAAATCAGCTGTTAGCCTTATTGGGGCTCCCTTGGGGCTCCCTCACTTCCTGTTTCTCCCTTGCTGCCTTTAAAATTCTCTCTTTGTCTTGAAATTTTGCCATTTTAATTATGATGTGTCTTGAGGTGGGTCTCTTTGGGTTCCTCTTGATTGGGACTCTCTGTGTTTCCTGGATTTGTGTGACTTTTTCTCTCATCAAATTAGGGAAGTTTTCCATCAATACTTTTTCAAATAGGTTTTCTTTCCCTTGCTCTTCTGCTTCTCCTTCTGGTATCCCTATTATACGGATATTATTATGTTTCATATTTTCTTGCATTTCTCTTAATCCCTCTTCATTGTTTCTGAGCCTCTTTTCCTTTTCTTGCTCTTTCTGGGTGTTTTCTTCTACTTTGTCCTCTAGCTTGCTGATCTGATCTTCTGCTTCATCGATCCTGCTTTTCATTCCTTCTACTGTGTTCTTCAGTTCAGAAATTGTATTCTTCATTTCCTCTTGGCCCTTTTTGAGAGTTTCTGTTTCCTTTTTCATGGTGATGTAGTTTTCAGTGAGTTCATTGTAGCTTCCCTATAGTTTCTGGTAGCTCATTGTGAGCTCATTGAACTTCCTGATGATCATTGCTTTGAACTCAATATCTGATAGTTGAATTGCCTCTATTTCACTTAGCATTCTTTCTGAGGCTTCCTCCTTTCCTTTCATTTGGGGATTGTTTCTTTGTCTTCCCATTGTTTGTGAGACTCTTCTTGTTAGCCTCAGCTTCTTAAATTGATCTGTTCTGGCTGCCTGGGTTTGTGGTGTGAACTTCTTTAGTAGAATAGCAGTGAGTTTCAGTGGTGCAGTTTCCTTGATCTCCCAAGCTCACTGGTCTTGGGCTGTCATTTAGGTTGGCTTTGTGTTTGCCTTTGGGTTTTGATTGTTGTAGGGTCTTTCTTTAGTGGTTCCTTCCCAACAGCCGGTTAAATGAGGGTCACTCTGTCCACCACCTCTTGTATTTTGTTGTGCTGGTGAGGGCAGGTTGTGTTGAAGCTGGTTCTTCCGTGTGTATAAGGTTTTAAAAATTCTCTCGTGCTCTTGTTCAGTTGTTTGTATTGGGTACTGTCTCTACTGTTTAGTTGTATTTCCAGATAGGCCCTGGATTGAGGTTTGTGTGGTTACCACTGCCTCCTTCACCTTCTTCTGTTGTTATCTGTTAGTGGTTCCTTTGTTGTTGGGTTTCCTCTTCCAGTGGGTATCCTGGTGTTCACTGCGTCTACCTATACTTTTTTGTCATCAGTTGGAGGGGGAAGGCAAAATGGTTTAAGACAGCAACAGAGAAATCTATGATATTTACAGTAGTAGCAAGTAGGGAAGAGATGGGAGATCCTTTGACTATGTATAGTGTTAACCGTGCTCGTCCACCCAGCTAGCTGATTTTTAGAAAGGATGGAAAGAAGATAAGACTCTTGTTGGGGAAGGAAGGACTGAGTTGGATCTATAAAGCAGGGAAGTTGTGGGAGGTCAGATTCTGAGGTAAGGTGAGAGTAAAGGATAGTGAATAGGTGTAGTGTGTGAGAGAATAGAGTTAACCACTACAGTAATAGAGTTCAGGAAACTTTGAAATGGGCTAAGATCTGGGGGGGGGAGGTGTTGTGAAGTAATTACAATTGCATGGAACAGCAGTTATTTACAATAATATTATGGCAACATTCATATGGCAGAGTCTATGAGATCTAGGTAACAAGAATAGGGAGTACAGAACCTTGAGTAGTGTGCTAATGGGACATAGGTGAGTTAAAGGACAGTAGATTAGCAATACAGTATGGAAAGAGATATCAGGGGAAAGCTGTCAGGTCATACAATATATCCAGCCTAGCAAAGCAGACTATACAAAAAGAAGAGGGATACAAAAATACTATTAAAAAAGATGTAGGAATACTGGAAAAATAATAATAATACAAATATGCAATAGCTTGCAGGTTCTCTGTAATAGCAGAGTGAAATTTATCTCACTGTCCCAGCTGTTGTGATGCCCCTTCTTTGGGTTCAACTTTGGACTTTTCACAGATCCAGGATTTTGTCTCACTTGTAGCTATTTAGAAAAAATTTAAAAAAGTAAAAATAGAAAAGGCAGACGAAGGAAGGAAGGAAGAGATAAAATTGGAGGAAAGGGAGGAGGAAGGAATAAAACAAGAAATCAGGAAAGAGAGGAAAAAGAAATAAAAAGAGAATAAAAACAATAAAAATTAAAAAATTAAAAATTGTTAAAAAAATTAAAATCAAATTAAAAAGTCTCTTGGTTTCAAAGTGGCCAAACCAGTTTTTCTGCTCTTGCTGGCTGAGCAGGCTGAGGGGTGATTGGTATGACTTTTCTTCCTTGGCCTTGCACCCTACAAGACTGGGAATCCGGTCTTTCCCCAGGGTTACTGCTGTGGACTGGGGTGCGGGGATGCTCTTCTTGCGTGCCCACAGCTGGGTGGCAGGGAGGCTGGAGCGACTGATCACTTTAGGAGAATTCCCCAAACAGTGTCTGTCTATTCACTCCTTCCTCTTGAGAAATTCCTCCTGTTCAAGCCTGCTGCTCCCCACAGTGACCTGGCTTTTCCTGCCACCGAACTCTCCAGCCAGACTGGTGACTGTGGGGGTCGGGGTCTGCTGCGCGACCCAGCCTCTCCAGTGTCCACAGCCTCCAAAGGTGCTCACAGCCCTTGTGTGTTTGCTAGCACCTGGATGCCTCCCAGTGCCGCTCAGACCTTGTTTGGCTGGGGAGGGAGCAGTTGTCCCGGCTCTCTCCCAAGGACTCTGCGGCAAACCCAGCAGCGGGCCCTGGGCCTGGGGCTGCAGCCCCCGGACCACACGCTGGTCCCTGGGATCCTACCTTGTTGCAGCACTCTTCTTAGGGTCCGGTTTTTTGGTTCCGCCACAATCCTTGGTCCCCTATTTTCACATATGCTGAAGTATGTTGGTTGCTTGCTTCTCTACTCCATAGATGGGTCAGGATTTTCTCCCCTGAGCAGAGGGAAACCGAATCTGCTCCTTCCTACTCTGACACCATCTTAGCCCCCATTCAAATTGCTTCCTTTTCAAAGGTGATTTTAATTTTGGGAAAAGCCAGAAGTCACAGGGTACCAAATCTGGGCTGCAAAGGGGCTGAATCACCTGGGTGATTTGATGTTTCTCCAAAAAACACTGTACCAGATGTAATGCATGAGTGGGTGTGTTGTCATGATGAAGCTGCCAATCACCAGTTGCCCATAGCTGAGGCCTTCTGAATCATCAAAATAGTTTCCATGGAGGAATGTTCAAGCTTAATATAAATTTGATGAAGATTCAGTGTTCTACTTGCTCATTTTGAATGCAACAGTCACACAGTAAACATGCTTAATCAACGGTGTGTACCACCCCCCACTGACCAGTACAGTGAAGTTGTCATCATTCACACTTGCGCTTTCCAGTCTACCCTCCTTGGCTGCCGGGCTACATCAATGTCGTGCAAGCCGTTCTCATTATATTAATAATGGCTGGACCTTTTCCAGACAGACCTCTTATAAGTTTTCAAATTTTGTACTATATATAATATATTTATTACTTAGTCTCAAATTTTAAAATAATAAGTTAGAAAAACAAACCAGAATCAAACCATAGGCCTGAAGATTATAAGGCTTGATTGAGATCATTCAGCTAAGGTGGAGTAGAGCTGGAATTGAATCCCAAGCCTCTGTGAAAGAAGATTCATCTTATTAAAAATAAATTAATTAACAAAAATTGGGAGCTTCATGACTTCATTAGTTCAGTATGGGGCCATTTTGAAAATCTGTGAAATGAACCAATGTCAGATGCTTCAAGCTAAAATTGCATGAAAAGTTATTATGCATTTATTTATTTATTTTTATAGTATTTTTTATGGATTATGCTATTACAGTTTTTCCATTTTTCCCTTCTTATTCCCCCCTCTAGCCTGCCCCTCAAGCCTCCAGCATTCCCCTCACCTTAGTTCATGTCCATGGGTTGTACATATAAGTTCTTTGAGTTTCCTGTTTC
Source organism: Phyllostomus discolor (assembly GCF_004126475.2). Taxonomy (NCBI): domain Eukaryota; kingdom Metazoa; phylum Chordata; class Mammalia; order Chiroptera; family Phyllostomidae; genus Phyllostomus; species Phyllostomus discolor. Next base: position 164,471,897 of record NC_040903.2, read on the forward strand.
CTGTACAATTTTTATCTCTCCCCATCTATTTTATGTCTACTAATTATGCTTCTTCCCTGTACCTTTTCCTCCTATTCCTCCCTTCCCCCTCCCCACTGAACTCCCCCTGTGTGATGTCCATTTCTCTGATTCTGTTCCTGTTTGGTTGTTTGCTTAGTTTTTGTTTTCATTGTTTTTCTTTTCTTTTAGGTTCATTTGTTGATAGTTGTGTTTGTTGTCATTTTATTGTTCCTATTTTTTATCTTCTTTTTCTTAGATAAGTCCCTTTAACATTTCATATAATAATGACTTGGTGATGATGAACTCCTTTAACTTGACCTTATCTGGGAAGCACTTTATCTGCCCTTCCATTCTAAATGAAAGCTTTGCTGGAGAGAGTAATCTTGATGGAGGCCCTTGCCTTTCATGACTTCAAATACTTTTTTCCAGCCCCTTCTTGCCTGTAAGGTTTCTTTTAAGAAATCAGCTGGTATCCTAGTGGGCACCCCTTTGTAAGTAACTCTCTCCTTTTCTCTTGCTTCTTTTAGGATTTTCTCTTTGTCTTTAATTTTGGGTAACTTGATGATGTGCCTTGGTGTGTTCCTCTTTGGGTCCTGCTTCTTTGAGGCTCTCTGGGCCTCCTGGAAGTCTATTTCCTTTGCCAGATTGGGGAAGTTTTCCTTCATTATTTGTTCAAATAAGTTTTCAATTTCTTGCTGCTGTTGTTCTCCTTCTGGCATCCCTATAATTCAAATATTGGAACATTTCAGGTTGTCCCAGAGATTCCTCAGCCTCTCTTCACTTTTTTGGATTCTTGTTTCTTCGTTCTGATCCATTTGGATGTTTATTTCTTCCTTTTGTTCCAAATTGTTGCTTTGAATCGTTGTTTCCTTCCTGTCACTGTGGGTTCCCTGGATATTTTGCTTTATTTCATTTTGGGAATCTTTCATTTGTTTTTTTCATTTTTCAACCAAGCTCAATCAGTTCTGTGAGCATTTTGATGATCAGGGCTTTAAATTCTCCATCAGATAGGTTGGCAATGTTCTCATTGCTTAGTTCTGAGGTTTTGCTGTGTTCTTTCATTTGGGCCATATTTCTTTGTCTTGGTGCAGCTGATAAGTTATAAGGGGGTGGAGCCTTAAATATCCACCAAAGCAGGGTGACTGTCCTTGCTGCCCTGTGGCGCTGCCTGTGGGGGGGGGGCCAGAGAGGGAATAGTAGCTCGCCTGCTCCTATCTAGCGCACTTTTCAACAAACTCTTGTGTGAGGCTGGGAGTATCTCCCGTCCTGACAACCTCAGCGGTAGCCCACAGTCAGCTCTGAGTCTCAGTTTTCCTCTTAAATTGGTAACTCCCATGCAGCTCCGCCCCTCAGCCGCCTTGCTGTGGTTTTTCTGAGTCTGCTTGCCTGGTCGGCCACCTTACCAGTCTGGTTGTTCTGGTTGATTTTTTCTTTAATTCCTTGGTTGTCAGAGTTCCATGCAGTTTGATTTTCTGGTGATTTTGGTTGCTTATTGATTTTAGATTGGTTGTTATTCTCCTTTTGGTTGTGCAAGGAAGTGAAGGGTTTCTACCTACGCCTCCATCTTGGCTGGAACTCTATTATGTGTTTTTATAGTTCTTTTGATTCATGAAAGTTGCCTTGTGATAACTGCCAGTGAAACAAAATGAAAAGAGTTGGAAATTTAGGAACTAAGTTTTCCTATGAAAAGTCTGATATATTATACTATTACCCTCTCTTAGTTGTCTGACTACCTGATAAATTGGATTTTTTTTTAAGATTTTATTCATTTACTTTCAGAGAGGGAATGGAGGGAGAAAGAGAGAGAGAGAGAGAGAGAGAGAGAGAGAGAAACATCAATGTGTGGTTGCTGGGGGCCGTGGCCCACAACCCAGGCATGTGCCCTGATTGGGAATCGAACCTGCGACACTTTGGTTTGCAGCCCGCACTCAATCCACTGAGCTATGCCAGCCAGGGCTAACTTGGACTTTTTTGTTGTTGTTGTGGGGCAGTGCTTTGAGTATATTTTACTTTATGGATGTGTAATTTTCTTAATGTTATAACAATTTTATCTCATAAGACTTAGCCATGATCCCTTCTACAACCTTACACTTTATTTCATTTATAGCTTTTATTAGTCTGTCTTCTCTTCTACATATTCCATCATTTGGCACCAGATTTTAGCCACTTCGTTTTTAAATTTTAGTCAGATATTCTTCACTCTCTCCCTTCCTATTGCCATTCTTTTAATTCAAGCCTCTAGTTCTTTAGCCTGGACTATTTCATTAGTGTCCCCTGGGTTTCATTTATTCATTTATCATTCATTCATTTTTTCACTCCATGTTTAATGATCACATATTATGAACCCAATATTAGATGTACCATGATTACTAACACATGGTTTCTCTTCTCAAGAACCTTATGGTTAAAAAAGAAACACGAAACCAAAAAAGTATGGCATAATGTGAAAAGGACTTAAATAGAAGAATGTAGAGGATAATATGGGAGCCCAGAGGTAGAAGTGAGAATTCTAGGTGGGAAGTCAGGGAATACTTCAGAGAGGAAGTAATGTTTGAATGGAATCTGGGAGGAAGGGGAATCTTTTCACTGCATGGGAAAAATTGCAATTCAGGGAGAAAAAACAGCTTGAGTAAACTCAGGGAGATGTAAATACCCTCCTATTTCCCATCTGTGATGTATGGCATACAGTCACTCAAGTATTACATATAAAGAGAAATTAGATGTGTGATCTGCTGTTAGAACTTTTAATGACTGCCCAGTTTCTTTGGAACAGAGGATAAATTTCATTGACTTAAAGTACTCTCCCTGGTTTTCTTTTTTACAATTGTGCTTTGGGTTTAGGCTACACTGATCTGTTCAAGTAAAAATGGCATTTCCTTTCTCTGTATGTTTGCCTGGTCAGAGTTGCTCAAAAGAACTTGAGTGAACTTTGGGAGGTGGGTGAGAAGCAGCAGGCATTACTTCTGGAAATTTGTTATGGTCAGACACAGAGCCTGATGGGTCCTTGCTCTCCTCCATCCTGTGTTTCTCAAGCCCACTGTCAGACTCTTGACTGTGGATGTGCAGAGACGTTGGCTCTTTAAGAGGCAGTAGCTTCTCCACAAGTTCCTTCTTTGTGGTAATTTTGGTGGTTGCCTGGTTGGTTTCTTGCATGTCCCTGCCAGTGCTCTAGGTGAACTGCTTAATTGACTTTTTCTCTGATCCCTTGGCTGCTCCCACTAGACTTAACCTCCCCAGCTCCTTCCATGTTTGTGCAAGGCGTTGTCCCTAAAATAAATTCCTCACTCCCATAATACTCATGATGGTGTGAACGTGATGATACAGCGAGGTTTCTTGAATAGGCCACAAACTTTGACTAAAGTACTTCCTTTCTTCTGCCCCCATTTCTATCATGGTGAAGTCCTGTGTGTATTTCAAGGTTCAGTTTAAATGTGTTTTCAATTGTGACAGCTTCTAGACCCTTTCTCCTGGCCTGGCTCACACAAACACTGGTGTGGAAACACCTTCGACACTTGTTCTTTACTTCCCACTTGTATGGTAGTTTGGTGTTTGCTAATCTGCTCCTAACACAAGATTGCGAGCTCTTTAAAGTCAATGAGAATGTCTTGCTCTCTTTTCTGTCCTTCCCTGTTCCTCTGCCTCCTGCCTTGAAGAGAGCTGTGCACAGCTTCAGTAATGTATTCAAGCTTATTGATTTGCATATACAACATAGTAGTTGCTTCCAAACCCATAAGGATCAGGCTATTGAAAACCCCTAGAGGTGGATACATTGTTGAGAATCAGATGATATTATAGGCAAAGAGCTGGGAGCTGAGGGAGTGGGTGACAGACACACACCATTTGAATTATTTCTGAGATGAAAACAAGGCAGTAAAATTAACTCACTAAATAAAGAGAACACCAAGGACATATTACTGATTATTAGTTGGTTTTAAAAGTTATATCATAGATAATTTTTATTTGCCACTCTTTAATTACTGCAAGATATTTTAGGATTCCTTCTGCTGTTGTTTTTTACACTTAAAAAGTGAATTCACCTTCTTTTCCTTTTTTTCCCCCACATAAAATTTATTTGGGAAGAACTTTTGTGTTCTCCCCACTATTCAAATATTTAGTACCCTTTTCCATGTAGTGGCTTAGAGTTGTTGCCTCTCACCTCAGGCCCTATTCATTCTTACTCAGAAATGTAGAATGATTTGGATGCTAAAGATGGAAAATAAGAGAGAGAAAAAACACTAACAAATAAGACTTTTGGGAAAATTTTATTTCACCTATTTGCTTTCTCTGAGTAGGCATTTCTTTTGTCCTCTCCCCAGTGCACAGAGACTTAGAACCTATCTGCCCAGTCCCCATCCCCCTGTCTCTGCTCCTGCCTTTGCAGAGCACACAGAGCTGCAGTTCTGAGGCCTGGTTTTACCTTCTCTCCATGTCCTGAGAGGAAGAGGCATTGCAAAAACTCTCACTTGTGCTCTGCTGTCTATTTCTTCTCCTTTTCCTATTTCTTACACCACTTTCTTTCCTTCCCCCTCCCCCCCCCCCCCTAATTATCCCCAGCTGGAGGGACTCATAAACCTCATACATGGTAATGGAAAGTGAAATTTTTAGTTGCTACAAAGCAGCTCAGAAGCAAATCCACAGATCCCAGGGTCCTGTATGCATGGATGATCATGGCTAGAGAGGAACACCCTATCAGTTTTCATGTTTGTGTGCTGGTAGAGTGGCCTCCATTTGCTATTCTTAACAAAAAAGACTGTGGTTCCTCATAAAATCTGCTTGAACTACTCTTAGGAAGGTGGAGATTATTTATCTTAATTATTTTAATTTAGGAACATTGGGCAGTTCTTGATAATGAACCTGACTGGCTAAGGGAAAAAAATTGCTGAGAGACCAATCAAATTGCTACATATTTGAGAACTTGGCCATGTAAAGATAGCTCACTTGGATTTCATAAGAACCAGATTCTGAAGTAGTCAGCCATTAGATTTTGTTTCTCAGCAACTGGGTGGGATGGCCCATTGATTGCCCATTCATTGTGACAGCCCGAAGCCCCATGATTGACCAGCATTTGGTTAACTCAGTTGACCTGGATACTGAAGGCCCCAGTGATTGCTCCCTGAACCTTAAAGGGAGCTTGAACTGCCATGGACTTTGTCACATGCCTGTTTTGTTTGCAGCATTGTCATTGTCAGAGAACAATATTCATAGTCCACCTCTGTTCTTTCACAGTGCCAGGCAGAAAAAACAAACAAAACAAAAAACAAAAATGAAAAAAAAAACCCCAAATCCCCACAATGTTTTAGAAAATTTGATTTATTAAAGGGATGCTTTATCATATTTGTCCTGATAAGCACAAAAACAATTATAGTGCCATTTACACAGCTAGGTTTATTTGGTTTGTAGGTAATTTAAAGGTTCTCTAAACCAATAGTCTTCCAAATATGGTCCCAGGAGCATCAGCATCACGTGGAAACTTGTTAGAAATGTAAGGTCCAGGGCTCCACCCCAGACCTACTGAATAGAATAGTCTGGGGGTGGGGTCCAGCATTCCATGTTTGAACAAACCCTCCATGGGATCTGGGTGCAAGATCAAGTTGAGAATCTCTGCTCTTAACTATTGGTATGTAGGGTTTTATTTAAGTGTGGTAGCTGGGATCCTATTTCTTGTTTAAAAAGATTTTATTTATTCTTAGAGAGGGGAAGGAAGAGAGAAAGAGAGGCAGGGAAACATCGATGTGTGAGAGAAACTTTGATCAGTTGTCCCTCAACCCTACCCAGGACTGGGCCCATAACTCAGGCATGTGTCCCAGGTGGGAATCAAACCAGTGACCTTTCACTTTGCAGGACAATGCCCAACCAACTGAGCTACACTAGTCAGGGTTTTTTTTTTTTTTTTTTTTTTTAAAGGATTTTATGTATTTATTCTTAGAAAGGGGGGAAGGGAGGGAGAAAGAGAGGGAGAGATGAGATCCTAATTCTTTCTGCTCTGTTCTCTCAGTCTTTCCCCCTGAGTCCTCCAGAGTCAGAAGAGTCACTTCTTTGGTTCCCCAGACTTCAATGCCATTTGAATCTCTATTTCTGAGGCCTGGGTGGGCTGCCTGATATTAGGATGTGCTGGCAACACTATCTGTCATCTCATCAGAACTCAGCAATTAAACCAAAGTTTCCCTTCTGGGTTGGTTAAGCAGTACTGCTAACCTTCTGGGCTGGTCTAGATAACTGCACATGTACTGGAGAGAAAGCAAACTATTGCTTTGTGTCCCCTCACCAGCATCATAGGTGAGAGGAAATGGTCAGTCCCCTCAAAAAATGTTTAGAACAGCAGCCTGGTAATTTTAAGTTTTCATTCTTGAAGAAAATTTCTATTGGCTTTCTCTATGAGACTGGTGTGCTGGATGGAAGTCAACATCCAACCTAGAATTTTCAAAGACCCATTGCATCTAAAGAAGTATGGTGGTCTTCTATGCTATTTGTGAGATTTTGGGGCTCAGGAAAATGTCAGTTTGCATTGTTGCCTTCATATTGTATCTCCTTGTTCAAAGGTTCTGAGATAGGAGCAGGGAGGCTGGAAATACAGATTCATTGGCCCTAATCAACAAAGTTTACGAGAACCAAATATACTGAAGAAAAACACTGTAGTGTGGTATTCTCTGCTACCCCTTCCCCCTCCCCACTGAAGCTGCCCTCTATGAAATGTGGGTGTCATTTAAAAAGGGCATCATTTCCAATGAATTCTGAAAGTGTTACACAGGGTATTGATTGATCAGTCTTGCCATCAGCATGACTGGGGCTAGTGTGGAGCTGTCCCTGTGATCCAATTTTCAGAGCTCACAGACACCTTCACTCCCTGGCAAATAGCATCAGCGAGTGGCAGAACAGGCAGGGGGGAGGTATGCTCATGTGTGCAGAGATAGTCTGGCAGAAGGGTGGCAAGATTGACTAATTTTTTTATTATGGTCAGCTTGTCTAATCAACACATGGAAGGCTGCAAGTATTATACCTTAGGTGTGTTGAATGATTAGGAGTCTGCTTTATTTTTTTAACAAGCATCATAAAGCCATCAATAAGTCAAAGGTAGGTTCTAATCAATGAGAAATACCAATACCAACATTAGTGAAATAATTTTAAGGTAATATTAGTGTCTACATTTGTATTTGTTTTTGTCTGTAAGTTCATATTCACTATACAGATACAGTAGAGAAATGCTCACCCAACTGTATTTCCTTTGCAGTATGAACCATTGTTATACTTAACACAGGTGATTTTTAGAATGACAACTATACAGTCTATGCAAGTGACTTCCAAGTGTGGCACTTGTTCTACAATTGCATGTATGAATGCACACATGGATGTACATGAGTAGATATATCTACTTTGGCCATTGTTTGGACAATGTCCAAAGTTTGGACATTGGTTGAATGGCCTTAGGCAGGGAGGGGCTCCTGTCTTTCTATTTATGTTTTTTGCATAGTCTTTACTTAGGGCAGAAAGATTGGGGCAGCAGAATAGTGGGATGGTTTGAGTAGAACGGAAGTGGCTGAAGGCTCTCTGCCTCTTGTGAAAATAATTTCCTGGTGTGTGACTTCTGGACTACTGGATAAGAAAAATAAGCACCAAATTTGCAGCTGGGAGAGTCAATTCCAGAGCTCCACCTTGGTGCTTCCTCTTACCAACTCTGGGTTCTCTGGACATCAGCACAGGGACTGAGGGTGCTGGAACCCTGCAGCCAGAGGAGCTGGGCAAGAAGTACTTACAGGGATTACAGACAAGCTTTTTTCTGAACTGTGGGCTCCAAGGGTCTTTGCTTCTCTTTAGCATTCCTATCTGGGACCTTCAGGGTACCTTGTAGTGGGGAACATGTAAATGTATTTCTTTCTTAGGAGACTAGTGTGCTGTGATTTATCTACTCTAATTCTTACACTCCCTTTTAACTTTATGAGCCTGCTACATTCTGCGGCCATTTGCTCCTTGCTCTTGGGATATTTCTGTATCCCAAACATGCATACAGGAGGCTCCTATAGCCATAATTGTGTGCTCTCTCCAGTCTGGCAGCCTATGCCGAATCATGAACTGGTACATCTTTACACAGCAAGATCTCACAGGGATGCTGGGAGGTTAAACACTGCACAGCATCAAAAGCACCAGGTCTTGTAGAGGATGCTAAGTGTGTAACATTTGGTTATTTTATTTCCAGTGGACTGCAAACCCCTTAGAGACCAGAATGGTGCTACTCTTTTTTGCATTCTCTTTGCTTAGCACATTGTGGAGCTCGATGAATGTTAGTTCGATAAAGAAATCAGTTCAAGACCTGCCTCTGTAGTTATTACAAGTGACTTACCCTCTGGACTCTTTAGAGTAGCTCAGGGAAAAGCACTAGTATTTGTTCTTGGCAAGGAGAATGGTCACGTAGACTTCTGGCAATTTTTGTGGACAGTATGTTCGTGTGGTGCTTAGCTCTGATGACAGTGACTATCATATGAGAACTCAGGTAGAAAATTCTGTCTGATTGTTGACTTAATCTTGTTAAAGGTATGCTTACCTTCAACCTTTGTTCTCTTGCTGGGACACCTGGGCTTACAGTTCACTTTTGTTTGTTCTTGCAGCCGGGTTCCCAGATTAGGCAGGTCAATGGACTGGCTCAGCCTGGCCTCCTGCTACACCCCCCTAGAGGCCTGTGCCATTGGTCATCACTTCCCTCAGCAGGGGGCGGGCTCACCATCAGCCTGGATGCGTGCTATAGAAATGGGGACAATCATCCTGCAACAGGGGTGAGTGACATCTACACTGGTACCATTCTGGATGATGAAACTAAAGGGCTTCTTTATAAAATAGCCAGTCCAACCAGAAGATTGAAACAAAAAAAAATATTATTCTGGAGGGAAAACTGGAACTTAGTGATGTCACATATTTTGCCTATTTAGCCAACAGTCCATTATTACTTTTTAGTTTTATGAATTAAAAGTGATTTTATCTGTTTGAATGAAAAAAATTAAAGTGTGAAAAAACTCAGTGATTTCTGCTCCCCCTTAACCAATTGGTTAATGGTAGTGTGGGGTCTAGAATTCAGAGCAATTGACCTAAAGCTTTTTTTTCCTACTGCACCATGTAATCTCAAGATAACTAGTCATTCCTATCTTTGTTGTTGGTTTGCTGACTGTCCATCGCTGAAAAGCTTTCTACCACTTATGGGAAAAATGTCTAGGTACTTTCTAAACCATTTTACCAAAGCAAATAGCCCAGTTCCCTACCTCAGTTCCAAGGTGACTCCTCAGGAAATTAAAAATGCAAACATTTTATTACATGTTTGAAAACCATTGCAGATGGTTTCAAGTTAATGTTCTATTTTTCTAAGTTTTTATGTTTATTTTTTTCCTAGAAAAAACATATATGCAAGTTTAAAAAACATTTTGGTAAGAGAAAAAATGATCATAATCACATAATCACTACCTGGCATTATTACTGGCCTTTAGAAACTTTCTTTCCAGTATATTTTTTCTGTGTTCATTTCTTTCCATCTAGTCATAATGACATTGTTGATAATATCTGCTAGTCCCTTCTACTTAATATTAGAGTAGGGGAATGTCTCCTTGTTACATGCTCTTCAGGCAAGCCATGTTTATAATGGTTCATTACATTGAGTGAGTATAACCACAACTTAATTATTTCATATTTTTAAAATTTAGATTGTTTTTAATTTTTTTGGTGCTATTTTCATGGACCACTGATGTGAACATTTTGAAGCATAATTTTTTTTCATTATTTAAAATCATGTTTATAGATTAGGTGAAAAGGATATATTCATTCTAAAGACAATATATACTGTTCAATTATTTTTTAAAATGATTTTAACCACCTTACACTGCCTACAGAATATTCATTTTGCCATATTTCACCAGTATTATGAATTACCATTAATTTTTTTGCTAATTGATAAGTAAAAAATGGTACCGTTTTAATTTGTACTTTTGATTTTGTTTTTAATTGTCACTCCTTACTTTGCTTATTACTGAAGTCTTAAGTGCAATTAAATTAAAAAGATTAAATACAGGTAATTAAGAAACACAAAAAATCTGTGACACACTTAAGTGATTGAATAAGCAGATGGGAGTATAGGAAACTAGCTTATATTGGTCCAGTTAAGTCTCTTGGACAACTGATACCTCAAAATGAAAGAGAAGGTTTGGGGAGGAGGAGGATTAAAATGGGGCAACTGGAGGCCTACTCTGTACAGTTCAGATATTTTTATGTTTTTAAATTTTTTAAAATTACCTTTTACTGATTACGCTATAACAGTTGTCCCGATTTTCCATCTTTGCCCCATTCTACCCAGTACCCCCACTCCTTCAGGCATTTCCTCCACCACAGACCATGTCCATGGGTCATACATATAAGTTCTTTGGCAACTCCATTTCTTATCTATACTTTACATCCCATGGTTATTCTGTAACTCCCTATATCTACTTCTTAATCCCCTCACCTCTTCACCCATTTCCCCAAACCACCTCCCACTGGCAATCATCAAAATGTTCTCTGTATCCATGATTCTGTCTCTATTCTGCTTGTTCATTTATTTTGTGTTTTAGATTCAATTGTTGATAGATACATATTCATTGCCATTTTATTGTTCATAGTTTTGACCTTCTTATTTTTCTTAAATAAGTCCCTTTAACATTTAATATAATAATGGTTTGGTGATGATGAACTCTTTTAGTTTTTTTATTGTCTGGGAAGCTCTTTATCTGCCCTTTGATTCTAAATGATAGCTTTGGTGGGTAGAACAATCTTGGTTGTACATCCCTGCTTTACATGACTTTGAATATTTCTTGCCAATCCCTTCTAGCCTGTAAAGTTTCTTTAGAGAAATCAGCTGACAATCTTATGGAAATTCCCTTGTAGGTAACTAACTGCTTTTCTCTTGCTACTTTTAAGATTCTCTTTTTATCTTTAACCTTTGGCATTTTAATTATGATGTGTCTTGGAGTTGGCCTCTTTGCATGCATCTTATTTGGGACTCTCTGTGCTTCCTGGACTTGCATATCTATTTCCTCCACCAAATTAGGGAAATTTTCTTTTGTTATTTTTTCAAATAGATTTCCTGTTTCTTGCTCTTTCTGTACTCCCTCATGTACGCCTAGTAATTCAAATGCTGGAATGCTTGAAGTTGTCCCAGAGGCAGTTTAATGATTCTTGTTCTTTTGTATTCTGTTTTTCTTCCTGTTGTTCTGATTTTTTTTTTTTGCTTCCTTATGTTCCAAGTCATTGATTTGATTCTTGGCTTTATTCACTCTACTGTTGTTTCCTCTGTAAATTGTTTTTTTTTTTTTTAATTTCAATTGTGTATTCTTATTTCTAACTGGATCTTTTTCATGCTGTTGAGATCCTCACAAAGTTTCTTGAACATCTTATAACCAGTGCATCTTATAGACTGCTGGTCTACATGCTGTTTAGTTCTTATTCTGTAGTTTTGATCTTTCTTTCATTTGGTCCATGTTTCTTTGTCTTCTCATTTTGGCAGCCTCCCTGTGTTTGTTTCTGTGTATTAGGTAGAGCTGCTCTGACTCCCTGTCTTGGTAGTGTGGCCTAATGTAGTAGGTGTCCTGTAGGATACAGTGGCATAGCTTCCCATATAACCCATTCCAGGTACTCAAGTTACCCTGTCTTGTGGGCTGAGTACAACCTCTTTTGTAGTTGAGCCTTGATTGTTGTTGGCAGGGATTTACCTAGGCCATGCAGCTGCAATGACTGGCTTTGACCATTGCCCACAAGCCTCTGCCCTTGTGGAGGATCAGCTATGCAGGGGCAGGGTGGTGGTGCTCTAATGTGGTCTATAGTTATCCACTGGGTGCACTGGGCCTGGAGTTTCCTGGGTGGTGCAGGCCAAGGTCAACCCCTACCTGTGTTCTGCATGGGGTCACCCTGCATGAGTTATAAAGCAATATGAGATGGCTGCTACTTTTGCTATTCTTTGAGATTCCCAGGTAAAGCCAGCCTGTTAATCTAGGCTGGCTGTTGCTAATGCCAGTTCTAGGGCCATGTAGCAAGAAGTATAGGATCTGGGGCTTACTGAGTCTTGCTATTACTTGCTTGAGATAATTTAGGAGTTGTGAAGCATAAGCCAAGACCAGCTGTTTATATGGGGAAAACAACTTGGGTGGACCCATAAATTGGGTGGGACAGAGTCTCAGGTGAACTTCAGGGCAGGGCAAACAGTGTTAGCCAGGTTGATCGAGTCTTAGGTATAGCACCTGCCTGCTAGCTCTGTGGCACTGTGTTGGGAGGGTTCAGAAAAGGAACAATGGTCCTCTGCCTGGCCTTTCTGTCTGGGACAAAGATGACCCCCAGCTCCTGCTTGATGCCAGATACTTCAGTTCCTCCCTGTATGCCACTGGTGCCTTTTAAGTAGCTACTCCAGTGCTGGAGCTCAGAGGTAGTGAGTCTGAGTAAGTCCATGTGTGGCTTCTTTAAGAGGAACTGCTAGGGACTCTAGAAGTATCTTTTTACCACTCAATCCCCACTGGTTTTTTGCAGCCAGAAGTTATGGGGACTTATCTTCCTTGCATAGGAACCCTGTGCTAGAGGCCTGGTGTGGGGCTGGGACTCCTTGTTTCCCAAGATATTCCTCCCCCAATTTTTTTTTTTTAAAGATTTTATTCATCTCCATTTTTTAGGGAGGGAAGGGAGGGGGGAAGGAGAGAGAGAGAGAGAGAAGAGAGAGAGAGAGAGAGAGAGAGAGAGAGAGAGAGAGAGAGAGGAGAGAGAGAGAGAGAGAGAGAGGGAGGGAAACGTCATGTGCGGATGCTGCTGGGGGCTATGGCCTGCAAACCCAGGGAATGTACCCTGGCGGGAATCGAACCTGGGACACTTTAGTTCCCAGCCTGCGCTCAATCCACTGAGCTACGCCAGCCAGGGCTTCCTCTCCCAAATTTTTATCCACCACACATGGATGTGAAATCAACTTGTTCCATGCCTCTGCCCCTCCTACCAGTCTTGATGGATGTGGTTTCTGTATTTCCATAGTTGTCAGACTTTCCTTCAACTCGATTTCCTGATGGTTCTGAGTGATAGTTGTTCTATATTTTAGTTTAATTTTGATGTGGTTGGTGCAAGGAGGCAAGCCATGTTTACCGAAGCCTCCATGTTGACCAGAAATCCAGAAATTTTTAAAACACTGAGACTGGATAACAGACATTTGAAGGAGCCTTATTTCTCCAGTGTGTCTATTTGGGAATTTCTGCTCTTGGTAAGAATAATTTTTTTAAAAGCAAAACAAATTATTTTTTTAGGAAACATATTATGAACAAAATGTGCCTGGGGTATTCTTTGTCCAGATAAATGGAATATCTTACTCATAAACACCATAGTCATCTTTTTGTCTAATTGCTATCAGGAGATAATGATTCCCTTTACTGACACCTTCAAAGGCAGTAAAAAATGTGGAATCCAGAGGTGTGATTTGTAGATCTGGTCTCAAGTGGCTTGGAAGTGATGACTGCTAAGCATAGCCTCATGGTCTGCTTGTAAGACACACTAGCTGTTGTTCTAGTGATTCTGTTGTTGTACTTTATACCTGGTGGATATGTGCTTATAAAGATTTTGTACTTTCCTCTTCCTGAAGAAATGGATTTGGTTCATAAGCACTTTCTTAACCTTGCTCTGCTGATTAAAAAGCTTAAGGACCACACAGATTTTGTGGCTTCTGAATGTTCATTCATGAAATTCCAGGGAAGGATGAGTATGCTGAAATTTTTTTTTTTCTAGAAGAGAAACCCATACAAATCAGAATGACTCAGAATTGAATTATAAATGATTCAAAGCAATTGAATAATTGCTTATTCAAAAGCCAAGGGTGAGGAGGAAGTCTTTTGTTTTCCAGAAATACAGTGCTCATCTGTAATGGGATGTGACGGCAAAACAGACAATAGGGAAAAAGAGTGTGTTAATTCTAAAACCCTTTCTTTGCTTGTTCTGTGTTAGATTTGAGAACATATTCAAAATAATGGTAAGAGACAGGAGGGGCTAACAAAACAGAATGGGTGACGGACAGGTATTTCAGAGAGTTTTGAACAAAATGAAGAAAGAAGAAAAGAAAAGAAAAGACAAGCAGACTCGACCCACTAATGGGAAGCTAGGCACATTCACGACTGCTACATTGGTCTCCTGCATGCTCTAATTCCTGCTGCATCCCAGACTGATAACATGCCTTGATAAAAAGGAGAAAAGAAAGAAAGAAAAAAAAATTCACGTGGGAGGCTGTGAGTGCACACAGAACTGTTCCGAGCTCCCTCCACAGGCAGACATGGATCAATAAATCAATGGAAAATGTTCACTGGCTGTAAATGGGTAGAGATCCGTGTCAATGCTGCTCCAAGATGGATGACAGCAGGCTTTGCTGTCTGCTGAAAGGCCAGAGGTGACTATCACCTTGAGATGAGCTCAGTGACCAACAGCCTAACAGCCTTTTGAACTCTGAGTCTTATGATTGAGGACCCGAGAAAGGCTTAAACAGTCCCAGTGTGACCCACGGTGACATCCCCTCTGCTTTGTGCATCACTCCTCCCACCCCAACACTCACACCTCTTAGTTGGGCTGATGGTTTGCCATGTGGAGCCTGGCTGCTGTCTGCCCCTGGCCTGCTGTGCCTGTCATTGAAGTAAAGGCTATAGGAGACTGAATCAGAAATTACTAGATGCCCTAGTGGTAGGAAGCATCGATCGGAAAGGGTAGGGATTTTCTGCACAACAGTTGGATTTTTCCTTTTATATAAAGGGGGTTTAACATAATACAGGTGGTGTTTTCTCTGCACAGCTCTGTATGTTTAACCCTTGCTTTCGTGGACTTAACCTAAAGCTGCCACAGGGGTGGCTGCAGTAGGTCTCTCTGAAATTCAGATTAAGTGTTTTCTGTTTGAAGGGCAAACTGGGTCAGGCCAGCCTGGCTGTGTGAGGGTGGCCACTGCTGCCCTCATGGCTGTGTGGGTGGCTTTTATCTTCAGCTGCACCTGGGCCAATGGGCTGTAGTGTGGCTGGGTTTCCACATAGAGCAGGGGACAGCTTTGCTCAGAGTCCCTGCTACTGTGGCAGGCAGGGGATGGTG